>NC_069499.1:1459633036-1459785536 GCF_027579735.1 Bombina bombina | reverse complement strand
TGCACAATATAGAGGTATGGGAGTCAGTACAATATAGAGTTTAGGGGTCTGCACAATATAGAGTTTGGGAGTCTGTACAATATAGAGGTATGGGAGTCTGTACAATATAAAGTATGGGGGTCTGCACAATATAGAGTATGGGAGTCTGCACAATATAGAGTTTAGGAGCCTGCACAATATAGAGTTTAAGAGTCTGCACAATATAGAGTTTGGGAGCCTGTACAATATAAAGTTTGGGAGCCTGTACAATATAAAGTTTGGGAGTCAGTACAATATAGAGTTTAGGGGTATGCACAATATAGAGGTATGGGAGTCTGTACAATATAAAGTATGGGAGTCTGCACAATATAGAGGTATGGGAGTCTGTACAATATAAAGTATGGGAGTCTGCACAATATAGAGGTATGGGAGTCAGTACAATATAGAGTTTAGGGGTCTGCACAATATAGAGCTTGGGAGTCTGTACAATATAGAGGTATGGGAGTCTGCACAATATATAGGTATGGGAGTCAGTACAATATAGAGTTTAGGGGTCTGCCCAATATAGAGTTTGGGAGTCAGTACAATATAGAGGTATGGGAGTCTGTACAATATAAAGTTTGGGAGTCAGTACAATATAGAGTTTAGGGGTCTGCACAATATAGAGGTATGGGAGTCTGTACAATATAAAATATGGGAGTCTGCACAATATAGAGGTATGGGAGTCTGCCCAATATAGAGGTATGGGAGAGTTGGGAGGTCTGGAATAGTAAAATAACATGACTGTGCCTGCACATGACAGATGCACACTCCCTAGCTTGTCCTGGGACAAGTATCCTGACTGGCTGCTTAAAGTCTCTTTACAATAGGGTGTGAATACTTAGGAAATTTGAGGTAAAATATCTTCCTTTTTTACATAGAGATTTTCAGGAGTATAGGAGTCTGCACAATATAAAGTATGGGAGTCTGCACAATATAGAGTATGGGAGTCTGCACAATATAGAGTATGGGAGTCTGCACAATATAGAGCATGAGAGTCTGCACAATGTAGAGTATGGGACTCTGCACAATATAGAGTATGGGACTCTGCACAATATAGAGTATGGGACTCTGCACAATATAGAGTATGGGACTCTGCACAATATAGAGTATGGGAGCCTGCACAATATAGAGTTTAGGAGCCTGCACAATATAGAGTTTAGGAGCCTGCACAATATAGAGTTTAGGAGCCTGCACAATATATGTGTGGGAGCCTGTACAATATAATGTTTGGGAGTCAGTACTATATAGAGTTTAGGGGTCTGCACAATATAGAGGTATGGGAGTCTGTACAATATAAAGTATGGGAGTCTGCACAATATAGAGGTATGGGAGTCTGTACAATATAAAGTATGGGAGTCTGCACAATATAGAGGTATGGGAGTCTGTACAATATAGAGTTTAGGGGTCTGCACAATATAGAGTTTGGGAGTATGTACAATATAGAGGTATGGGAGTCTGCACAATATAGAGGTATGGGAGTCAGTACAATATAGAGTTTAGGGGTCTGCACAATATAGAGTTTGTGAGTTTGTACAATATAGAGGTATGGGAGTCTGTACAATATAAAGTATGGGAGTCTTCACAATATAGAGTATGGGAGTCTGCACAATATAGAGTTTAGGAGCCTGCACAATATAGAGTTTAGGAGCCTGCACAATATAGAGTTTGGGAGCCTGTACAATATAAAGTTTGGGAGTCAGTACAATATTGAGTTTAGCGGTCTGCACAATATAGAGGTATGGGAGTCTGTACAATATAAAGTATGGGAGTCTGCACAATATAGAGGTATGGGAGTCTGTACAATATAAAGTATGGGAGTCTGCACAATATAGAGGTATGGGAGTCAGTACAATATAGAGTGTAGGGGTCTGCACAATATAGAGTTTGGGAGTCTGTACAATATAGAGGTATGGGAGTCTGCACAATATAGAGGTATGGGAGTCTGCACAATATAGAGGTATGGGAGTCTGCACAATATAGAGGTATGGGAGTCAGTACAATATAGAGTTTAGGGGTCTGCACAATATAGAGTTTGGGAGTCTGTACAATATAGAGGTATGGGTGTCTGTACAATATAGAGTATGGGAGTCTTCACAATATAGAGTATGGGAGTCTGCACAATATAGAGTTTAGGAGCCTGCACAATATAGAGTTTGGGAGCCTGTACAATATAAAGTTTGGGAGCCTGTACAATATAAAGTTTGGGAGTCAGTACAAAATAGAGTTTAGGAGTCTGCACAATATAGAGGTATGGGAGTCTGTACAATATAAAGTATGGGAGTCTGCACAATATAGAGGTATGGGAGTCTGTACAATATAAAGTATGGGAGTCTGCACAATATAGAGGTATGGGAGTCAGTACAATATAGAGTTTAGGGGTCTGCACGAAATAGAGTTTGGGAGTCTGTACAATATAGAGGTATGGGAGTCTGCACAATATAGAGGTATGGGAGTCTGCACAATATAGAGGTATGGGAGTCAGTACAGTATAGAGTTTAGGGGTCTGCACAATATAGAGTTTGGGAGTCTGTACAATATAGAGGTATGGAAGTCTGTACAATATAAATTTTGGAGTCAGTACAATATAGAGTTTAGGGGTATGCACAATATAGAGGTATGGGAGTCTGTACTATATAAAGTATGGGAGTCTGCACAATATAGAGGTATGGGAGTCTGCCCAATATAGAGGTATGGGAGAGTTGGGAGGTCTGGAATAGGAAAATAACATGACTGTGTCTGCACATGACAGATGCACACTCCCTAGCTTGTTCTGGGACAAGTATCCTGACTTGCTGCTTAAAGTCTCTTTACAATGGGGTGTGAATACTTAGGAAATTTGAGGTAAAATATCTTCCTTTTTTACATAGAGATTTTCAGGTGATATGTTCTAGTCAGCTTTTTACAGCTATGCTGCATAACTTTCATGTGCTTTAACATTTGGGTATCATGTCCCTTTAAGGCATGCTATGTAAATATTAAAGGGACATTAAACACTAAATACGTGCTAGATAGAATGATACATTCAAAGAAAAGATTAGTCCATTAGTAACATGTAGATGTATTTTTAAAGTTTCATTAGTATTTTAAAAAGTGACAAAATAAGTGTAAAGTTTTAGTGTCTATAAAACACTGGGAGCTGCCATGTTGTAACTTGTGTTGCCTTCTCTGCTGTGGCCAATTAGAGACAGTTATAAATAGGTCACTAGAGTGTGCAGCCAATGGTTGTGCTGGATTTAACAGTGTTCTGCCCTTCCATTTCTAACAGGGACTGAAAAGCTCACAATTTTAGAATGGAATTACAGGCAAAGAGGACAAAATAAATAATGAAAGTATATTGCAGAGTTGGTTTATTATATACAATTTATCATTTTATATTACCATCTCAAAGTGTTTAATGTCCCTTTAAAGGGATATTAAACCCAAAAATGTTCTTTTGTGATTCAGACAGAGCATTCCATTTTCAAAAAGTTTACAATTTATTTTTTAATTGGCTTAGTTCACATGATATTCTATGATGAAGAGATACTTAGGTAGGCTTCTGGAGCTTTACATGGCAGGAAATAGTGCTGCCATCTAGTGCTCTTGAAAATGGATAACATTCTTGCAAACCTGCTGCCATATAGTGCTCCATAAATGGGCATGCAACCATCTCTGCTTTTTAACAAAATATATCAAGAGAACAAAGAAAAATTGATAATAGAAGTAAATTAGAAAGTTGTTTAAAATCGCATATTTTAAATCATAAAATATTTTTGTTGGGGTTTCACATCCCCTTAAATATAAAAATAATGTAAAAAATATTAATAAAAAATTATTTATAATTATTATAGATTCTAAACATTACATATGCATTCTACTGATTTTTTTTAGAATTTTTTAGAACCTCTTTAATTAATATTAATATTGTTTATATTATTTTTACATTTAATAGTTACATAACGTGCCTTAAGATCACTGTTTTCAAGTGCACTAACTCAACACCGCGTTAGACTTACAGCGCTAATCCTGATTCGGGATTCGCATATTGTATATTCTAATATTCTTCACATACAAATAAATGTAATATTTATATTTCTATGTATGTTTTTGTATATATCTGAATATTTTTTTTTTAAATATATATCTATACCTATATATCTACATAAATATATACAGGTATAGATATATATGCAGATGTTTATAGAAATATATATTTAAATATAAATTTTAGATATATTTTAATGTGAAGAACATTGGAATGGGTAATATCAATAGCTCAGTTCGGTTTGTGGGCCACGTTAGGTTTGTTTTTTTTCAGTTTGCGCTCACCATTGAAGTCTATAGGGAGAATATGTCCAACTCTTTGAATACGCTACCCAACGCACGCCAAAAATGAATTTCTAGCGAAGTTAACACTTGTACTGGAGCGCTAATTACTAAATTCCCTTGTAATATAGCTCATAATAAGCCACTGTCAGTAAAGTAAAAATATTCATTAGAATGTCACTTTTTAAATATACTGATACAAATATAATGTAGATATTCCTTAATTTCCTAGGCTTTTGCTGTAATCACCTCAACATTAGCATTCATTTCAGTTCAATTTATATATAGTTCTCACTTTTTATATTACTATGATACAGACATGCCCTTATTTGCTGCACTCGTAGCCTTGTGTTCAACTGAAATTAACCCTTCAAGAATTGATTAGTCTTCAATCAGTCTCTTTTCAGAGCTTTCTCATCCCATTAAGTTCTTTAAGACATTTATACGCCTGGTTGGTCTGATGTCTGCAGAGGTCAGCAAGGGTCAAAGGTTATCCTCCCATCCAGATGGATATTTCCCCTTTAATCATTGCATCTGTATCTCTTTGTGTTGACCAAAATGGTAGAAATTTTCTAGAATTACATTTCAGCATTTTTCTTGATTTCATTATCTAAGTTTGAATATAACAAGTGACTAGAGTGCACCAGCTGTGCAATAAGGTAGACTATGCACTACCAATAGATATCCCATGTTTGAATTATAGATCAGAATATAGTGTGTTATTCCTTCATTCCCTACCACCAATAGTTAAAATCTGGCCTGAAGTTAAAACAATTTTATTTTTAACACAAGTATATTTTACATTAGAGCGGTGGCTTTATTTTAAAATTGATTTTATTGTATGTATAAGTTCTTATTCAGCAGAAATGTACTGGAAAATTCTGTACATGCCCAAATTTCCTTTAAGGGACATACAACTCAAAACTGAAATGCACAAGAAAGCATTTCAGTTTTGGATGGAAGCAATTTTACATTTCACATGTATTAGCAAAAAGGCTTGTAGTAAGAGCTATATCACAGTTTCATGTTTTACTGTGCACAGATTTACATATGCTCAAATGAAAAGCATTATCACTGAGAACTGCTGCATACGTATATATGCTTCATGAACGGCAGGAGACAAGAATAGGCCTGGGCATTCTAAGGAGAAACAACCCCATTTTCCTTTTGCTATTTAAAGGGCAATTACAGTAGAATAAATAATATATGCATAATAAATAGACAAAGGAATAACACTTACTTTAAATTTCAAATAAGCAGTAGATTTTTTCAGAAAAATTTATTTTTTCCCCTATTTCCTTCCCCCTGTATAATGTGACAGCCATCAGTCAACCACAGACTAGTATACCTATACACTATGATCTTGTGCACAGGCTGGTGCCTCAAAAAGTATGCATATAAAAAGGCTGTGCAAAAATTGATAATGGAAGTAAAATGGAAAGTCTCTTAAAACTGCATGCCATGGGGCCGATTTATCAACAGTTGGACGGACATGACATTGCTGAATGCCGACAGCATAAGCTGTTGGCATTTAACATTGTACAAGCAGTTCTGGTGAACTGCTTGTGCAATGCTACCCCCTGCAGATTCGCGGCCGCTAGCAGGGGGTGTCAATCAACCCAATCGTATCTGATCGGGTTGATTGCTGTCCGCGCCTCAGAGGCAGCGGACTAGTTAAGAAGCAGCAGTCTGAAGGCTCGCCCGGAAACGGGTGCTTTAAGGGTCATTTGGCCCTAAATAAATTGGCCCCAATATCTGAATTATGTACTTTAATTTTGACTTTTGTATCCCTTTAACCATAAACCAAAAGTAACACATATTGAGCCAGAATACAAGTGGAGCGCAAGATATCTCTTTCACGAGGGCGATATTTGCTCTCCACTTAGGAATACCAGTGCACGCAAATGTGAGCTGGTATTACGTTACGTGCAATGTGAACTCAACCTCGAGTTTGCATTGCACGGAAGTATCGTGCTCACGAGAAATCGCTTCTATAAGCTCTGATGGGATCCTCATTCTCATGCCATCAGACACAGCATGAGAACCTAGCGCATCGAAGGGGGTCAGTCGCGCAGCGATGGGCAGCAGATCTTAAAGATATGTATATATTTTTGTGTTAATATGCGTATTAATATGTGTGTACATATATTTACAGGGAACACACAGCCCCCAAATAACTGCAATGTAAAGGCACTTTTCAGTGCCATTCTTTTTTTCAAACACCCCACACCTGCCATTTTTAACCCCTAAAAACTGCATCGCACAGTTGTATTCCATCTTAAAAAATTCTACTTTTAAAACTAAGTCACTCCTAAATTTGGGCCAATTGGAGGACATTTAGAAAATGAACCAGAGATCTGATCTCTGGTTAATTTTCTGAGAGCTCGCGGTAGCAATAATCAACCACTTGTAATGACTGGTCATTTATTGCGCACTCATAAACTGGTGAATTTGCCCGTTTTCTGGTGCACAATAAATTAGCACTTCACTTGTAATCTAGCCCATAATGTACCATAGTTTGATTTACAAAAACATTTAAAGTTTGCAGCATCCCTAAGCTATTAAAGTTCACTATTAAATCAAGAATAACTGCATATTGCTCATTAGCCTGTGTAGTCACAGTTGCTCAAAATAACAGGCACCTGAGTGGGACAGGACTAGCCCTAACCTGGCTCACAGACACAACAAGGCAGTGAAAGGCGGGGCTGTGCTTGCCCTGCATCATGCACACATAATAATGTTGGCTACTGGGCAGGGCTAAGGCATATTTAATCTGCTTTAAATTAACATATTTCTTGCAAAAAGATATTTTAGCATGTTTAATCTCTGCCTTTTAATGTGTATGACAGAATATTCTTTGAGTTTAATGTCCCGTTAAACTTATCTTAAATCTCTAATTTAAATTTAAAAAAAATATTTTTAAACTTTTGACTAAGGGTAATTATTTATTTTTGTGTTTTATTTATTTTTATTTATTTTTATTTTAGCCATTTATTTTATTTATTTATTTTGATGCACCAAATTAAAAACCTAAAAGTGAGTACCCCAGAGGATTACTACAGCTTTTATTAGCAACATTTAATATCACTACTATTTCATTAATAAATGTAGATGTGACAATAAACAGTAAATTATGGTTTTATTTTTCCATAAAATATTGAGGCATAAATAACTACTCTTTAGTAAACATATAGGACTAGATTACGAGTGGCGCTAATTATCACTCATGCTCACGCACTAAGGCCTAGATTTGGAGTTTGGCGGTAGACGTGAAAACCAGCGTTAGAGGCTCCTAACGCTGGTTTTAGGCTACCGCCGGTATTTGGAGTCATTCAAAAAAGGGTCTAACGCTCACTTTTCAGCCGCGACTTTTCCATACCGCAGATCCCCTTACGTCAATTGCGTATCCTATCTTTTCAATGGGATCTTTCTAACGCCGGTATTTAGAGTCGTGTCTGAAGTGAGCGTTAGAAATCTAATGACAAAACTCCAGCTGCAGAAAAAAGTCAGTAGTTAAGAGCTTTCTGGGCTAACGCCGGTTCATAAAGCTCTTAACTACTGTGCTCTAAAGTACACTAACACCCATAAACTACCTATGTACCCCTAAACCGAGGCCCCCCCACATCGCCGACACTCAGTTAAATTTTTTTAACCCCTAATCTGCCGACCGCCACCTACGTTATACTTATGTACCCCTAATCTGCTGCCCCTAACACCGCCGACCCCTATATTATATTTATTAACCCCTAACCTGCCCCCCACAACGTCGCAGCCAGCTACCTACAATAATTAACCCCTAATCTTCCGACCGCAAAGAGCCGCCACCTACATTATAGCTATGTACCCCTAATCTGCTGCCCCTAACACCGCCGACCCCTATATTATATTTATTAACCCCTAATCTGCCCCCCTCAATGTCGCCTCCGCCTGCCTACACTTATTAACCCCTAATCTGCCGAGCGGACCGCACCGCTACTATAATAAAGTTATTAACCCCTAATCCGCCTCACTAACCCTATAATAAATAGTATTAACCCCTAATCTGCCCTCCCTAACATCGCCGACACCTAACTTCAATTATTAACCCCTAATCTGCTGACTGGAGCTCACCGCTATTCTAATAAATGTATTAACCCCTAAAGCTAAGTCTAACCCTAACACTAACACCCCCCTAAATTAAATATAATTTTAATCTAACGAAATTAATTAACTCTTATTTTACAGGTAAGTATTTAGCTTTAAATAGGAATAATTTATTTAATAAGAGTTAATTAATTTCGTTAGATTTAAATTATATTTAATTTAGGGGGGTGTTAGTGTTAGGGTTAGACTTAGCTTTAGGGGTTAATACATTTATTAGAATAGCGGTGAGCTCCAATCGGCAGATTAGGGGTTAATAATTGAAGTTAGGTGTCGGCGATGTTAGGGAGGGCAGATTAGGGGTTAATACTATTTATTATAGGGTTAGTGAGGCGGATTAGGGGTTAATAACTTTATAATAATAGCGGTGCGGTCCGGTCGGCAGATTAGGGGTTAATAAGTGTAGGCAGGTGGAGGCGACGTTGTGGGGAGCAGATTAGGGGTTAATAAATATAATATAGGGGTCGGCGGTGATAGGGGCAGCAGATTAGGGGTACATAGGGATAATGTAAGTAGCGGCGGTTTACGGAGCGGCAGATTAGGGGTTAATAATAATATGCAGGGGTCAGCGATAGCGGGGGCGGCAGATTAGGGGTTAATAAGTGTAAGGTTAGGGGTGTTTAGACTCGGGGTACATGTTAGAGTGTTAGGTGCAGACGTAGGAAGTGTTTCCCCATAGAAAACAATGGGGCTGCGTTAGGAGCTGAACGCGGCTTTTTTGCAGGTGTTAGGTTTTTTTTCAGCTCAAACAGCCCCATTGTTTCCTATGGGGGAATCGTGCACGAGCACGTTTTTGAGGCTGGCCGCGTCCGTAAGCAACTCTGGTATCGAGAGTTGAAGTTGCGTTAAATATGCTCTACGCGCCTTTTTTGGAGCCTAACGCAGCCATTCTGTGGACTCTCAATACCAGAGTTATTTTAAAGGGTCGTTACCGACAAAACTCTAAATCTAGCAGTTAGTGCGCTCAAATAAGGCTTTTTGAACATGTCCGATACCATATTACAAGTTGAAAGTAAAAAAGTTTTTGCTTGCGCACTAACCCAGCAAGCGCAAAAATCCAAAGTTACAGTATCACGATTGCATTTACATATTCTCCCATAGACATGAATGGAGCACAAAAAGTGGAAAAAACTTACCTTGCTCACTCGCAAAGCTGATCGCATTTTCTTTAGTTCGCTAACCTGACATGAAATATTAATATTTCAAATCCCAATGTTCTTCACATAGCAGAATATGTTCTATTTATTGTTAAATACATATTTCTACATAAATCTGATGTTTTTTTGGTAAAAGTTGTATCTATACCTATATATATATATACATATATACAGTCATATGCAAAAGTTTAGGCACCCCTGACAATTTCCATGATTTTCATTTATAAATAATTTGGTGTTTGGATCAGCAATTTAATTTTGATCTATTAAATAACTGAAGGACACAGTAATATTTCAGTAGGGAAATTAGGTTTATTGGATTAACAGAAAATGTGCAATATGCATCAAAACGAAATTAGACAGGTGCATAAATTTGGGCATCCCAAAAGAAATATTGCATCAATATTTAGTAGAGCCTCCTTTAGCAGAAATAACAGTCTCTAGACACTTCCTATAGCTTGTAATAAATGTCTGGATTCTGGATGAAGGTATTTTGGACTATTCCTCCTTGCAAAACATCTCCAGTTCAGTAAGGTTTGATGTTTGCCGATCATGGCAGCCTGCTTCAAATCACCCCACAGATTTTCAAAGATATTCAGTTCTGGGGACTGGGATGGCCATTGCAGAACATTGTACTTTTTCCTTTGCATAAATGCCAGAGTAGATTTTGAGCAGTGTTTTGGGTCGTTGTCTTGTTGAAATATCCTGCCCCGGCGTAACTTCAACTTTGTGACTGATTCCTCAACATTATTCTCAAGTATCTGCTGATATTGAGTGGAATCCATGTGACCCTCAACTTTAACAAGATTCCCAGTACTGGCACTGGCCACACAGCCTCACAGCATGATGGAACATCCACCAAATTTTACTGTGGGTAGCAAGCGTTTGTCTTGGAACGCTGTGTTCTTTTGCCGCCATGAATAACGCCCCTTGTTATGACCAAATAACTCAATCTTTGTTTCATCAGTCCTCAGCACCTTATTCCAAAATGGAGCTGGCTTGTCCAAATGTGCGTTTGCATACCTCAAGCAACTCTGTTTGTGGCGTGGCATCACTCTCCCATACAGCCTCTCCTTGTGCAAAGTGCACTGAATTGTTGAACGATGCACAGTGACACCATCTGCAGCAAAATGATGTTGTAGGTCTTTAGAGGTGGTCTGTGGGCTGTTTTTGACCGTTCTCACCATCCTTTGCCTTTGCCTCTCCGATATTTTACTTGGCCTGCCACTTCTGGCCTTAACAAGAACTGTGCCTGTTTTCTTCCATTTCCTCTCTATGTTCCTCACAGTGGACACTGACAGCTTAAATCTCTACGATATCTTTTTGTAGCCTTCCCCTAAACCATAATGTTGAATAATCTTTGTTTTCAGGTCATTTGAGAGTTGTTTTGAGGCCCCCATTTTGCCACTCTTCAGAGGAGAGTCAAAGAGAACAACAACTTGCAATTGACCACCTTAAATACATTTTCTCATGATTGGATGCACCTGTATATGAAGTTCAAGGCTTAATGGGCTCACCAAACTAATTGTGTGTTTCAATTAATCAGTGCTAGGTAGTTACAGGTATTCAAATCAACACAATGACAAGGGTGCCCAAAAGGCCTGGACTGACCATGGGCTGCCGGTTATCTTAGCCCCTGCCACTCATACTGCGTGGCTCAATTTTTTTCTCTTGCATACAGCGGCCGTGAGACAACATTGCAAGTAAGCAGATGATCTCAGTCTCACGGCCGCTGTATGTAAGTCTTTCTCTGCAGACTGTGTCCGCTGCTCACTCACGGTCCTCCTCCCACCCTTGGCCGATGTCACCCGCATCAGTAGTACTGTAGCAGCATGTCTCTTGCATACAGTGGCCGCCCGTGAGGTAAAATTGTAAGCAGATGCTCTCAGTCTCACGGCCACTGTAGTAAGTCTGGAGTCTCTGACTGTGTCCCCTGCTCCTTATAAGGCGGTATGGCCGTTTAACAGTACTGCATAATTTACAAATAATATGTGAAAAAGTATTATTTGTAAATTTTGCAGCAATGTTAAACGGCCATACTGCCTTATAAGGAGCAGGGTACACAGTCAGACACTCCAGACTTACATACAGCGCAGCGGCCGTGAGACTGAGAGCATCTGCTTACAATATTGCCTCACGGGCGGCCGCTGTATGCAAGAGACATTCTGCTGCAGTACTACTGATGCGGGCGCCAGCGGCCAAGGGTGGGAGGAGGACCGTGAATGAGCAGCAGACACAGTCTGCAGAGACAGACTTACATACAGCGGCCGTGAGACTGAGAGCATCTGCTTACTTACAATGTTGTCTCACGGGCGGCCGCTGTATGCAAGAGACATGCCATGCTACTAATGATGCGGGCAGCCATGGGTCGGGTGGGAGGAGCAGCAAGGGCCTCCTAGATCTGTGCTGGCCTGCTGCTGGCTGGGAGCCGGAATTAAAAAGGAGAACTGAGAACATGTGACCTCCCGCTCCCTCATAACTTCCTCCCTGTGTAGCCGCGCACAGGAGGGAATAGATAGCCTGCACACTCAAGCTTAAGTTTACTGGGGGTGGGAACCACAATTTTCAGAGACTCATTATTTCTTGAAATGTGAATTTCAGGTAGGCAAATTACAAAATGAAAGTTTAGTGGAAGTGTTATTTAAATGGTTTTATTTGTTTTTTTCTTTTTCCTTTTACGGTTTATATTGACATTTGGGGTTTAAAATTACTTGACTATACTGTATTTATTTTGTGGTTATGTGTCAATGAATACCACAGCCACAGTGTAACCAGTGCATATTGGGCCCTTTTACTACCTTCATGGCGCATTTTCCCATTGGCAATGGCAACAAACAGAAAGCACTATTTCCATCCCTAGCTATAACCCTAAACCTAACCCTAGCCATTACCCTAAACCTAAGCCTAACCTCATACACTAATCCTAACCCTGGTTCTTACCCTAATTCCAACCATAACCCTAACCCCATACACTAATCCCCTGATGCTTACCCTAATTCCAACCCTAGCCATTACCCTAAACCTAAACTCATACAATAATCTTAACCCTGGTTCTTACCCTAATTCCAACCATAACCCTAACCCCATACACTAATCCTCAGGTGCTTACCCTAATTCCAACCTGGTTCCAACCCTAGCCATAAACCTAACCCCATACACTAATCTTAATCCTGGTTCTTACCTTAATTCCTAAACTAGCCATAACCCTAACCTTAACCCCTTCTTATTTTAAACTATTAACTATTATTGAGTTTTCACTATATCACGTTCTCATTATAAAGATTTGTATTTAAATTGGCAGTATACTATAAAATAGTTTTTCCCTTAATGTGTTTCCAATTACTTGTTTTTCCAGTTGCAGAGTATAAAATGTATGAGATTTGTTTTTTTATAAGGCTTATTTGTGTATATGAATTAGCTGATTTTGTGTTTTGAAGCCACAACCTAATAAAATGGGTTGAGCTTGTAGATATAATCAAATCTCATTACTTTATCACATTCTGTACATATACAGGGAGTGCAGAATTATTATGCAAATTAGTATTTTGACCACATCATCCTCTTTATGCATGTTGTCTTACTCCAAGCTGTATAGGCTCGAAAGCCTACTACCAATTAAGCATATTAGGTGATGTGCATCTCTGTAATGAGAAGGGGTGTGGTCTAATGACATCAACACCCTATATCAGGTGTGCATAATTATTAGGCAACTTCCTTTCCTTTGGCAAAATGGGTCAAAAGAAGGACTTGACAGGCTCAGAAAAGTCAAAAATAGTGAGATATCTTGCAGAGGGATGCAACACTCTTAAAATTACAAAGCTTCTGAAGCGTGATCATCGAACAATCAAGCGTTTCATTCAAAATAGTCAACAGGGTCGCAAGAAGCGTGTGGAAAAACCAAGGCGCAAAATAACTGCCCATGAACTGTGAAAAGTCAAGCGTGCAGCTGCCAATATGCCACTTACCACCAGTTTGGCCATATTTCAGAGCTGCAACATCACTGGAGTGCCCAAAAGCACAAGGTGTGCGATACTCAGAGACATGGCCAAGGTAAGAAAGGCTGAAAGACGACCACCACTGAACAAGACACACAAGCTGAAACGTCAAGACTGGGCCAAGAAATATCTCAAGACTGATTTTTCTAAGGTTTTATGGACTGATGAAATGAGAGTGAGTCTTGATGGGCCAGATGGATGGGCCCGTGGCTGGATTGGTAAAGGGCAGAGAGCTCCAGTCCGACTCAGACGCCAGCAAGGTGGAGGTGGAGTACTGGTTTGGGCTGGTATCATCAAAGATGAGCTTGTGGGGCCTTTTTGGGTTGAGGATGGAGTCAAGCTCAACTCCCAGTCCTACTGCCAGTTTCTGGAAGACACCTTCTTCAAGCAGTGGTACAGGAAGAAGTCTGCATCCTTCAAGAAAAACATGATTTTCATGCAGGACAATGCTCCATCACACGCGTCCAAGTACTCCACAGCGTGGCTGGCAAGAAAGGGTATAAAAGAAGAAAATCTAATGACATGGCCTCCTTGTTCACCTGATCTGAACCCCATTGAGAACCTGTGGTCCATCATCAAATGTGAGATTTACAAGGAGGGAAAACAGTACACCTCTCTGAACAGTGTCTGGGAGGCTGTGGTTGCTGCTGCACGCAATGTTGATGGTGAACAGATCAAAACACTGACAGAATCCATGGATGGCAGGCTTTTGAGTGTCCTTGCAAAGAAAAGTGGCTATATTGGTCACTGATTTGTTTTTGTTTTGTTTTTGAATGTCAGAAATGTATATTTGTGAATGTTGAGATGTTATATTGGTTTCACTGGTAAAAATAAATAATTGAAATGGGTATATATTTGTTTTTTGTTAAGTTACCTAATAATTATGCACAGTAATAGTCACCTGCACACACAGATATCCCCCTAAAATAGCTAAAACTAAAAACAAACTAAAAACTACTTCCAAAAATATTCAGCTTTGATATTAATGAGTTTTTTGGGGTTCATTGAGAACATGGTTGTTGTTCAATAATAAAATTAATCCTCAAAAATACAACTTGCCTAATAATTCTGCACTCCCCGTACATGCTTCTTTATCTTATATCTGTCCATAAACCAATCACCAGTACTTGGAGAGAACAATAGAAAATTAACATTTTATTACCTTATCTCTTCTATAACCCACTAGGAGTGTAATTTCTTCTACTGGCTGTGTTAACAGAGCTTGGCCTCGAGACCAAAAACTTTCAGGATGGGTGGGGATACCACAGGCTAAATAAACTATTTAAAATGCTAATATAAGGCTATTGGAAATATTTGTAAATAATTTAATACACTCCAGCAGGTAAAGTGGATTATTGGGAACAAATTAAAGGGGAGAAATTTTTTGAGTAAACTGTCCCTTTAAATTCATGTTTACATATTTTAAGTCAGCTTTTCAGGTCCCTGGCATATCTGATAGTGATTATAATTGGTATAACTATTCACAAATATTCCAATTGTATTTATGTTTGGTTACAGCAACTCTCTTATCCTATTAATATTTTATATATAAAGTTTGGTATGCTATATCTAAGGTTGCCTTTAAGGGATAGCAAGGTCAAAATTGCTATATGCATGGCTGGATTTCAATTTTAAATAACAGTATTTTTGTAATATAATTCCATTAGCAAAAATGCTTTTAGTAAGTTATTACTGGTCTTTAGCAGCATACGCACATATGCTTTGAGGCCCTGTGAACTAGTTTTCAAACCCCACACAGTATCAGAGTCAGCAGGGGCTTCTATGACACTTATTAAATCTATACAGACACAACACACACCACCGCCAGGTTTCTGAACTTGAATACTGAGAGTTATGTGCACTAAATGGTTAGTTTATTGAATATGTCTTGTGTTTACAAATGAGCACTTTATGTGTTTTATTAAAAATATGCAAATTTATATTGTTTTTTTTTTTTTATATTTTAGTTTTTTTCATATCTATTCACAATATATATATATATATATATATATATATATATATATATATATATATATATATATTATACTTGTCATATTCGGTATACGATTAAATAAGAAATGGGGGGGGGGAGTGGGCTGCTTTGCCTTAATATGCCCGGGCCTATTTTTGGTCCCTGTCCGGCCCTGGTACCCAAATGTATGCACCTGTTTAATTTCGTTTTGATGCATATTGCACATTTTCTGTTAATCCAATAAACCTCATTTCACTACTAAAAAATTACTGTGTCCTTCAGTTATTTGGTAGATCAAAATGAAATTGCTGATCCAAACACCCAATTATTTATAAATGAAAATCATGGAAATTGTCAGGGGGGCCTAAACTTTTGCATACAACTGTATCTATATATATATATATATATATATATATATATAAAAATACATAGAACATATTGCCCTATGTGAAGAATATTGAAAGATTAACAGTAAATACACAAACACTTTATTAAATATTAATATTGCATTTTTACATGCAGGGTTTATTAAATATTAATATTGCATTTTTACATGTTCTCGGCTGCTCTAATGCACTTATATATATGTGTGTATATATATATATGCATATGTATTTATCTGTTTAAATGTGTTTTACTGTACATATTTAACATTCCAATGCTTACTTTTTATTCTTAAATACATTCTTAAAAGTAAATAAAATTTGTTGCACAGGAAATTACCACATATAGGCAAGTATCCCCGCATGCTTTTACCTTGCTAAATACATTCTTAAAATACATATTTCTATATATATATATATGTATATATTTATACCTGCATATCTATTCATATAGATATATTGGTATAGATATGTATTCTGCATGAATATTATCACATATATATATATATATATATATATATATATAAAGTACAGGGAATGTAAAATATGAGGGTTAGAACTAAATCGCAAAACACGAATCACGTTATGCATATTTTACATTCCTATGTTCTTTACATAGATTTTTTTTTTAAATAGTAATATATATATATATATATATATATATATATACTGTATGTATATATATATATATATATATATATATATATAATGAGTGTTTTTTAGTGGCAGGGACTGGGGGACTGGTCAGGGTTGAGGGAAAGCTGACCACAGCAAAATACAGAGATATCCTTAATGAAAAACTGGTCCAGAGCACTCAGGACCTTAGACTGGGCCGATGGTTCACCTTCCAACAGGACAATGATCCTAAAAACATCTCACTAAGCACACAGCCAAGACAACCCAAGAGTGGCTTAGGGACAACTCTGTGAATATCTTTGAGTGTCCCAGTTACAGCCTTGACTTGAACCCATTAGAACATTTCTGTAGAGACTTGAAAATGACTGTCCACAGAAGACCTGAAAATGGCTGTCCACCGAAGGTCCCCATCCAACCTTACAGAGCTTGATATTGATATTAAATGCTATTGAACCCCTCATTCCTGCTTTTCTTCCTTCACTTCACAAAATAACACAGTTTTTTTCACAAGAATTGTGTCTTCCCCAAAACATGAAGCTACCACCACCATGTTTCGCCGCATTGTGCAAGTAATGAGCAGTGCCTGGTTTCCTCCAGACTTGATGCTTGGAACTGAGGCCAAACAGTTCAATCTTTGTTTCATCAGACCAGAGAATCTTGTTTCTCACAGTCTAAAGGAAGATTTTTAATATCATGGATGGTGCGGCTCTACTTTGAAGTTTTGTCAATCAAAGAATTTGCCACAAGTGGACTCCAATCAACGTGTAGAAACATCTCAAAGATGATGAAGAGAAATTGGATGCATCTGAGCTAAATTTCAAGTGTCATAGCAAAGGGTCTGAATACTTATGCCAATGTGATATTTCAGTTTATTTATTTTTAATAAATTTGCAAAGTTATCAAAAGTCTGTTTTTTTCATTTGTCGTTATGGGGTGTGAAGTGTAGACTGATGTGGAAAAAAATAATAATTTAAACCATTTTATCATAAAGCTGCACCATAACAAAATGTGAAAAAAGGAAGGTGTCCGAATACTTTCTGTATACACCTTATGTATTGGGGTAATGTCCTTTTAAGTCTTTCTGGTTTTTAGATCACGCACCATTTTAGTGGCCCTGTGCGCTCTAAGGTGTGACTAGCATTCTCTAATCATAACATCCCTTGGTGCCATCTTTTTTCCGATCCTACCTTTATTGAAGTTAAATGAAATGACATGAACATGTCAATATTTGGTATTGGACATAGTTTTGAGGTTGTTATACTAAGGGGAAACCCTCAAGGCTTTACTCCTCTCTCTCTCTCTCTCTCTCTCCATCCTTCCTTCCTTTTTTTTTTTTTCTGCTGACAGAATTATTTTTCTTTGCTCTCTCCGCACACGATGCTCATTACAATGAGCCATAAATTGTGAGCTGTACAAGTTAGCTGCATCAGCATTCTGCAGAATGAATTGATATTAAATGGATCTTGAACCTCTATTTCACCTCACATTCTTCCTTCATCTCTGCTTGTCTTCCTTCAGTCCACAAAACAACTCTTTTCTTTCACAAAAATGGTGCCTTCCCCAAAGACATCAAACATTGTAAGTTACAGCAGTTATGGGCCTTACGTCGTTGCCACACCTAATGTAACCCACTAAACTACCCACTACACTTCTCTAATGAGACTAGTACTCATCACTCTCCAGTTGATTTGAACATCTACCCCTCTCTCTCTGTCTATCACACTAACTTTCTGATTCCCACAGATTTCCCAGCCACTATAAACATTAAAATCATTTTTTTTATATATGGATCTCTGCATTGCAACATATCTTTTAAATCATTTACGATTTTTCAAATGATGCATTGAATTGCAGTCCAGACACACACATATTTTTTCCCACTATGCATAAAAAAATGTTATGCTGAATTAAATTATGAGTGAAAGTTCTCTTAAAGTTTAGCAAATTGCAGGAGCCAGAGATTGTGAGCTATAGCAGGCCCCCAAATTGTTGTTTTTTGTTGTTGTTTTTTATAGTAGATTTTTTAATAGATTCCACATATATATGTAGACCAAAAACACTGTCTGGCTTCTAGCATGTGTAGCTGGCTCATCAATTCTCTGGCTTGCATCTAAATTTGATGTAAATTTGTCATACTATGCCTCAGGTGTCCAGCCATGCATGTATTTAACATCAGCAATGAAAATGTTAGTGTTAATGTGAAAATCACTGCTGCATGTGATATTCTGTATCACCATATAGTGCAGTGTATTTATTTTTGTATGGTCAATATGTCAAAATCTCACACACAAATCTAGCTGCTCCTCTATGTACTTTCTGTTATGTTCATTGTTATATGGCAATAAAAGGTTAAAAACTTTTTTACAATTTTCTTTTAATATTTACTAACTCTCCTTCTCCTTGTAATAATATCCTCACCCCCCCCCCCCCTCTTCCTTCTCTTTCCTTGCACATCCCAGAAGATTAACTTGAAAAAACAGGGAATAGACAATTTGCCAACATCATTACCCAAACTAATCTATTATTTACCATCTCATTAATTAGTTATTATTTACAAATAACAGCTCCGTCCCCCTGCCTGCTGTTTGGTGAGAAAACACGGACGCTGTCTGTCCCCCGAGGGAAGTGCTCAGGAGACGATGGGTGATGCAGGGTTTACAGCAGATAATGAGTTCAAGGAGTTAATCTCTGATATTAAAGGGAAATCTTTACCTCTTCCAGATTCATTGCAGTGAGAGGGAGAATTGTGGTGTTGCAGGTTGTAAACCTCTCTGTGAATCCCCTGCCAAGCCACTTTCTGATCTATAAAACTAAACATAACTAATTTGTGTTTCTGCTGTTTTCATACAAGAAAACATCACTGTATTTTGTGGAGCAGATTACAATTCCTTTAATTAGAGTTTCCTTTCGCTCAGTAAATATATGTTGTGCTGTTTAATGACCCTTATGCAGCTCTTAATAGATTGTTTATGTCCTCTCTTTCCTCATACAGTATATGAGGAACAAGAGAACTTTTTTCTTTTCTTATCCCCAGCCCCCCCCCCCCCCCCGTGTCAGGCTTCTTTTCTATTTATTTAAGATATTTCTTACAAATTAAACACAAAGAGCTAGATGCATTAACTGTGCTAGAGTAAGCTTTTTGCGAGCGTTGGGTAGCGCATCTATTTCAAGTTGAAAGTAGAAAGGTTTCACTTGTGCGCTAACCCGACGCACAAAAAGACAAAGTTAGAATATTGCAAAAAAAACTATCACCCTACTTGTGTGCAAACCCGATCACATTTTCGCAAGTGCGCTAACTTAACATAAAAATATTAGTATTTCACATTTCAATGTTCTTCATATAGCAGAATATGTTATATTTATTCATAAATACATTTTTTTTCTTAAACGGGAAGAGTCCACAGCTGCATTCATTACTTTTGGGAATTCATAACCTGGCCACCAGGAGGAGGCAAAGACACCCCAGCCAAAGGCTTAAATACCTCCCCCACCCCCCTCATCCCCCAGTCATTCTTTGCCTTTCGTCACAGGAGGTTGGCAGAGAAGTGTCAGAAGAATCCGGAGATGCAGGGAGTGTCGTCACTGTGAAACCATCCTGACTCATGTTAACAGCTCCTTGGCAATCAGCGTTGATGAGTTAAACTGCCTGCCTTTATTCACTCAAGTTTATGTCAGAAGTGCTGCTACTATCTGTCATACTTGATGGGCTGTGTTCCTGTTCCATGGCATGTATTCCGGTAAGATCGTTTCATTTTATTTCCATATGTGATTGTAATGTTAACGAAAGAAGTCAGGGTCCCAGTGGAACTCCTTTATCCTAAAATTGAATCATGGGTTAATATCTCCTGTGGGGGGTTATTGAACAGGGGGGACTTTAATCATGTTTGTTATATGATCTGTCTGATAATGTGTAGTGATGCTTGGGCTCATGGCTATTCGGAACATAACGGCCTTATCATCAGACTGCATGGTACTTTTGGACTGGCGCGCCTTTTTTTGCGGGCTTACACAGCGCACCTCGTGACTGGGTGTGGTCACGTTGTAATTCCATTTCCGTACCCTGACCGAGTGGCGACGGAGAGAGAACAGCATTCGTTGATTGTCTGGTTCACAGGAGGTGGTGAGTGCCCCAGCCATTGGGGGTGTAAGGTGCCGTTAGCTTTATTCCATAGTTGCAATCTCCAAGTTATGCAGGATTCTGATTTTTTTAGAGACGGACATCTCCGATTCGGAGTATATGTCCTGTGAGGAGTATGAAATGGCCCGGTTTACCCATGCCTATCAGTTATGTTCCGATTGCCGTTCTAGAGTACTCTCTGTCAGGGTGCCAGGAATCAGACTGAGACGAGAAGTGCAAAAAAATCACACCTTTATTAATAGCAAAAAATAATAAAAAGTCCACAAGTCAAATAACAAGCCAGGAGTCAAAAAACAGAGCTGGTAGTCAGACAAGCCGAGTCAGGAGCCAAAGCGAATAGTCAGACGAGCCGGAATCAGGAACAGGGAAAACAGCAGAGTCAGGAACAAGCCAGGGATCAGGAACCAGGAAAGACGTCAGGCAGCCAGGTAATACACAGGAACTCTCACAAACAGGTCTGAGACAACGCAAAGGCATAGCATACTGAACAGAGGCCCTTTAAATAATAAGTGATGACATCACAATTCTGAGACTGCATCCTGTCTCACATGGATGATGCACACCAGTCTGGTCATAAAAGGAAGTGCAGGAAATAAGCAGCATCCCCCACAATGCACCATAGTCAGGAAGAGAGGTGAGTAAAATGGCTGCCAGCAGCACATGGCAAATACAACACGGAGAAAACCCTGACACTCTCTTATCCCGAATCAGGGAATGTAGAGTGCGTTGAGCCATCTGCCTCTGAGGATTCCATGTCCGTGAGTCATGTGCCCCAGAACCTAAGCAGGTGTCCCTATGGCCATTACTCCTTCTCCGGAAGGCGGCCTGTTTCCTCCAGAGGTTACGGCACGGTTCCGCATGGCCATATCTATGGTGCTGGCGCATTTATATCTCCCAAGTTAAGTATTTTTAAGATACTGTCCGTGTTCTGTGAACCAGGGTCCGTCTAGCGTCAGTTCGACCTTCTGGGGAGCAATGGCCTCTGAGGCTTCAGGGGCCCCTCCCTCAGGGCCAGGGTCATTCATCGATCCGGCGGGGGAACATTTTGCCTACATTTTGTTCTACTAAGGCATGTTTTGGCTCTACTGGTGGATTCTGGTCCTACTGGGCCGAGAGATCCTCGGTCTTCCGTGCTGGATGGCAAACTGGGTTAGACATATGGGGATGAAGCCAATCTCCTCGACGTCTCCGTTTTTGTTTTCTTTTAAGTATCTGTTCCAGTTCTGAGCTTAGGAGAATAGGGCCTCTGATCGGCTGGTCCTATTAGCGCACCCATTCTCCTTGGGCGTTCACCCTCGGGTACCGCATTCATTTTCTTTGATCCGGTTAGGATGTGTTTATTTTGTATTATGAAGCTCATGTCTGTTATGATTTTCCGTTTTGGAACGTTTCTTCTCTGGAACTGATACTTGCGATTTTATGGTCACGTGAGCACTTTCTCGGAAGTTGTGCAGTACTATATAATTACATAGTTATGTTTATAGTTTATGTTATCAATCCCTTCTTGGGCTTCCATTTTCCTTGGATGGTTTCGGGGTGTTCTTGTACCAGACGGGAACTGGTCGGGCGCTAACTGCTGTTCCTTATGGTTCATGTCACTCACGTGGTGCCGGTGTTCTTGTTACATTACTAGACGTCGGAGGGACTACATCGGTCTTCCTCCTGTTCCTACTGTCGAGAGGGTTCAAGACTCGAAACCTGCTGAGGCTCCTCGTGGAAGGCCCTTTGCCTTGGGAACCGAAGTTCCTCCATTTCCCATGGGTTTGGAAGTTTGGATGACCTCTGGGAATCGGGGGTACCAGATGGATGACAATTTTCGTTTTCACTCTTGGCATCTTCTGGATGTCTGTTTTTTGTGGCCTAGTCGCGGTACCTCTTGTAGGTTGCTGGGGCTACTTGCTGCCCTTCTTGGGTGGTCAGGTCGTCTGTGTCTTCCTTAGCATTCCCTTTTTAGTATGTTGCACGCTCTCTAGGGAGCACAGGGGTTGGGGTTACTCCCTGTTGTTTTTCCACCAGGTCTGCCAGGAGTTGGGAGGCTCCCACCGTTTTTCCTGTGAGGTACAGGATTTTCCGGGAGGCTGATCCTTTGGGGGTCTTGGTGATATCACTTCTCATCCTAAAGGCTTGTAGGCCGGAGAGGTAGCTCAGTTGGTAAAATACCCTGACTTCATCAGCCCTTTATCCTTCAAATGGAGCCTGTTCTGTGTAATCCCGTGACCTTAGCGGGGGGGGATATTCCCCTTCGACTCTCTAAGAGATCTAGCCTTTTGGGTTTACAAGCAGTGGGTCCTGGTTTTGGACGCTTCCCCGGTTGCTGGTTGCCCTTTTCTTAGGCCTGTTGAGATGTCTTTCTAGGCTCTCTGGTCTCAACCTATTTCAAGCGTCCAATGTCCAGGGACATTGGGATGTGGGATGCATTACCCATGGTGCTCTTCTCCATATGAGGTAACTTGTCAGTTCCTCAGGGGGGTTGAACTTCGACCAGTCTCAGGTTCTGGGGGTCTAATTTTTTACCATGTTTCTTGTCTGAGAGTCTGGACCTGGATCGGTCCTGGGCGGTTCGGTTTCAAACCTTTAGGTTTGAAGACATCCGCTTGTCCCTTCTGGTATCTACCTGAAGGTTCGCTTGTGGTTTTCCAATGGGATCTGACAGTGGTCGTCAGGGGCAGTTTTTGCACCTTCATGTGGGCTCCTGGTTGTCTGTTCCACTGAGCTGTCGGTATGACCGAATGGTCTCTTATCACTTGGTTTCACTGTTCTCTTATCCCTTCTCCATGCCTATGGCTGTGGAAGTGGTTACTTTGCGTTTGTTCTCCTTCAGGGAGTTTTCTGTATACAGTTTTCCATTGAGGCCCCGAGGTCCTTCTCTTCTTGTTTCTGAGGGATTCTGTCCTTCTTGCATGCAAGAGGTCCTGGGACTGGATTCTGGTACTGGGACGCTGTGGTTTAGTGTCTATCTCCCTGGTTTGGGAGTGGTCCCTCTTAGGAGAGAGCTGTGTAGGGGTTCTGGAACCCGAGCATGTAGTATTTCTGTCATGGATTGTGGTAGCAAGCGTGATTAACATTATGGTCAGAGTTGTTCCCCCATGGGGTCGTTTCTTTTTAGGCCCCTCCTTTTTCTTCTGAGGTGTGATCCGAAGAATTTTATTCTCTTTGTTTTCGATGTTGCCAATCCTTTTGGACTGGGTTTGTTTCCTCTGAGTGGGGGTCAGGGATCTGACTGCTCTGCTGAGTCTTGACTGTGTACTTCCAGTTGATGCAGGTCTAGGTAGCCTAAGGGATCTCTACCCTGCCTAGTAGCTGAATGCTTGGAGTTTGAGTCCTGCTGTGGCAGCTTTCTAATTTGGTCTCCTGCTTTCGGTGGGGGGTTCACAGTGTTTCATCCCTCCACTGATTTCATATGCTGCTGGTGTTGGATGTTCTTCTAGGAGAGAGTTGCCGTCGATATTTTTTGACATTCTCTGTGGACTGATCTCCCATGATGGCTCAGGGTCAGCCTTGAGGCTGGACCTCAGAGGTGGCTGTGTGTTTCACAAGATAGCTTTTTTAGGATAGGATATTTTAATTTATTTCTATACTTGTCTACGGGCTCCGACTTTCTTCAGCTCCATATGGGTTTTTTCCTATGTTGTCTACTTTTAGCGGTTGTGTCTGCTAAATTATGGTAAAGTGAGGAGCCTGTGGCTTCCTTGCAGTGCCATAAGTCGTATGGTGTTGTGTCAGGGAGCTGAGGATAGACCTTGGTTCTTTCCCGTGATCGCCTTTTCATAGGTGTGGAGTTGATCCCTGGTCCTTGTTCTTCTAGAGAGTCCTTCCCTGGGGGGGTTGTCTTTAGCAACCTGGGTTTGCTTTAGTCGTTTTGAGATTTTTTACCATAGTTGGTGATCCTTTGGATACCTTATGGGTCCTCCGTTTTCTCCTTTGAGGGTAGGTGTAGGTCTCTTCCTTCAGTTCAGGGGTTAATTTTGTTCTTTCAGAAAACTTGCAGAACTTGGTTCCTTGGTTTTTTTTTTGTGCTCAATGGACTCTAGAGATTCTTAGTAGTTTCTAGGATGGCCTTGCAGGTGTTTGACTGATGGGCAGTTACTTGGTCCTTTCAGGTTTTTCACCCCTTGTGTCTAAGTGTTACAGTTTTTTTATCGGGTGTTGGGTAATTTCAGGCTGGGGTGCCCTTCGAAGGGGCTGCCTTCTGTACCCGCCCTTTGTTTGCATTCAGTGTCCTCTATATCATGGGTATTGTTTTCCCAAAAGTAATGAATGCAGCTGTTGACTCTTCCCGTTTAAGAAGAAAAACTTAAATTATGCTTACCTCAAAGAAATGTTGGCTGTGTGCGCAGCCAAAAGAATCCGAAAATCCACCTTGATGTATTTTCGGCATCCACCTGGATGCAGCGTAGGCAAACGAAGCCTTAAAAAAAAAAAAACTTAACCGCCCACAAGAAATAAAAAAAAACCTAACCGCCCTCACAAAGTATAACAAAAAACCCTAACCTCCCGCACGAAGTATTACCAAACACCGAAACCACCATCACAAAATAATAAAGTAATTAACCCCTAATCCGCAAATAACATAATTAAAATATTAACCCCCAAACCGCCAACCCCCCACATTGCAATAAACTTAACCTATTAACCCCTAAACCGACAAACCCCCAGATCGCAATAAACCTAAGTAACCTATTAACTCCTAAACTGCACCCCCCCCACAAAGAGAATAACTAATTTAATTACTAAGCCACCTAACCCAACACCGCCTAAATTAACCCCAATGCTAAGGTACACTTAAATTAAACCTAACATTAAATTACAAATAAAAAAATAAAAAATAAAAAAAATACAGAAAAAAATAAACTAAATTATTTATAAATAAAAAATTGTAAACCTAATCCCTATGAAAATAAAAAAGCCCCCCCAAAAATAAAAACTACCCCTAATCTAAACTAAACTATCAATAGCCCTTAAAAGGGCCTTTTGTAGGGCAATGCCCTAAGTTAAACAGCTCTTTTACATTTAAAAAATACTGTCCCCCCTAACAGTTAAACCCCCCACCCTAAAGGGGCATTTGTATGGGCATTGCCCTTAAAAGGGCATTCAGCTCTTTTACTGCCCTTAAAAGGGCAATCAGCTCTTTTACAGCCCATTAAATCCCTAATTTGAAAAAAAAAATAAAAAAATCCTAAGGCTAAGCCCCAAATAGATACTCACCAATCCTGAAGTCCGGCAGAGAAGCTCTTCTTCCAGGCGGCTCCATCATCTATCTTCATCCGGAGTGAAAGCAGTGTAGAGCGGAGGTGCAGAGCTGGCTTCCCGATGCACGGATCCTCAACGGCGGTTCTCAGCGGCGTGGAGGCTCCTCTTCATGCGATCGTCCAGCGCACACTGAAGATTGAATGCAAGGTACCCCATATTTATTGGGGTACCTTGCATTCCTATTGGCTGAAATTTTGAAATCAGCCTTAAGGATGAGAGCTACTGAAATCTTATTTGCTGATTTGAAAAGCCAATAGGATTTCAGTAGCTCTAATCCTATTGGCTGATTTCAAACTTTCAGCCAATAGGAATGCCAGTTACCCCAAATTGAATGCGGTACCTTGCATTCAATTTTCAGTGTACTCCGGAGATCAGATGAAGAGGAGCCTCCACGCCGCTGAAGACCGCCTCTGAGAACAGCCACTGAGGACCGCCTCTCCAGATCCGCGCATCGGGGAAGACCGCTCCGCACCTCCGCTCTGCACTGCCTTGTATAAATATAGAAGATGATTAGACCTTCCTTGCCGAACTTCAGGAACGATGAGTATCTATTTGGGGATTAGTGTTAGGATTTAATTATTTTTTAATTATTATTTTTTTTTTAGATTAGAGATTTAATGGGCTGTGAAAGGGCTGATTGCCCTTTTAAGGGCAGTAAAAGAACTGAATGCACGTTTAAGGGCAATGCCCATACAAATGCCCCTCTAGGGGCAATGGATAGCTTAGATTTTTTTAAATTTTAGGTTTTTTTTTATTTTGGGGGGTTGGTTGGGTGGGGGGTTTTACTGTTAGGGGTGAATTGGTATTTTTTTTTAAGTAAAAGAGCTGTTTAATTTAGGGCAATGCCCTATAAAAGGCCCTTTTAAGGGCTATTGGTAGTTAAGTATTAGATTAGGGGGTGTTTTTATTTTGAGGGGATTTTTTATTTTTATAGGGGTATTAGTTTAGGTTTAATTTTTTTATTTTATACATAGAAAATATTCTGCTATGTGCTTAACATTGGAATGTAAAATATTTACAGTAAGCAAGCAGTATAACACTTTATTAAAAAATAATATTGCACAAATATGCTTTAACGTGTTTTCATATACTTGTCTAAATATGTATACTATGTATTTTTCTTTATATGTCTATATCTGTCTGTAAATATATATAAACACATATAAATACATATGTGCACACATATAAACACACACACACACACACATATATATATATAAATACATATGTGCACACATATAAACACACACACACATATATATATATAAATACATATGTGCACACATATAAACACACACACACACACACACACATATATATATATATAAATACATATGTGCACACATATAAACACACACACACACACATATATATATATATATAAATACATATGTGCACACATATAAACACACACACACACACACACACATATATATATATAAATACATATGTGCACACATATAAACACACACATATATATATATAAATACATATGTGCACACATATAAACACACACACACACACATATATATATAAATACATATGTGCACACATATAAACACACACACACACACATATATATATATATATAAATACATATGTGCACACATATAAACACACACACACACACACATATATATATATAGACATATTTAGACATGTATATGTATGTATCTCTACTTTAAAGCCATTTGTCTGCCTGAGACCTTTTGAGCCCTTATAACTTTCTAGTGCAATATTTTTAATAATATTTATTAGATAGTGTTTTTATGAGTGTAGCTGTAGTGTTAAATGTATTTTTGATGTTTTTCGTGACACATTTTTTTGTGTTGCGTAATAGTTAACCAGAGCTCTGAGGTCGCTGTAATCATTCTAGTGTAAATAACTATGGCGCTCACTTCTTCGCATTTACTTTCAACTTGTAATACAAGCACTCCTTCCGACGTGCACAAACACCCAAAATAAACCCCTCTATCACTCAGGCAAAAAAAGGGTTAAATCTGGCCCATATTATTGTGACTCCTGATACCAAACCCCCTGCCACTGATATAAATGCAATAAATAATAAATAACCATGAATCAATGATAACTCAATTACTATGACCTACATGCCCCTTCGTATCTCAGTGATTCTCTTGAACCGATGACACTTGCATTTGGTATTACCCACTACCCTCCTGTCATCTTGTTCACAACCAATAGTTGTTATCATTCCTAATTCTAGCTACACTTTGCTGCATTGTAGGTTTTTTTTTTATTTGGTGATTTATAAACTTTTGAAATGAACAGTAAAGTCAAAATTAATTTTTCATGATTCAGATAGAGCATGCAATTTTTTTTTTTTTTTTTAATTTGCATCAGTTATCTAATTTGATTTGTTTTCTTGTTAAAAAGGATATGTACATATACTCCGATGTAATTCTATGCTCTGAATCTTGAAAGTTGATTTTACTGTCCCTTAACAATGTCTATAAATCACCAGACCCCCCCCCCAAAAAAAAAAGAAATTACAATGAAGCAAAGAAGTACCTAGAATTTAGAATGATCAACTAATTATTAAAGAAGAAATAGGTTTTTATGTCCCTATAATACGCTACATTAAAATATTTTAACAGAACATAGGAAAGTTTATTTAGCTTAACATATATCAGGCATCTGAAAGTGCAGTGTTTAAACATATTAACATATTTTTTTCATAAAAAAATTTAATAGCTGTTTAATTTGCTTTTGAAACGAATATGAAGTCTATAGCTTTATTTTTAAAAACTGTAATACATAATAAAATACCCTATTAAAAACACTTTCATGTCCCTTTAAATGTGTATCTCTTAGACATAACATTAAAGGAATTCATTAGGTTGTTAGAAAACACAAGGTATGATTCTTGTCGATCCATTGTTTCTCATGTTTTATAATCACAAGGGTCAATTCATCAAAGCATTAATAATTTCTCAAACCAAATGGGATAGTAATTCTCCCATCCTCAATTCATGAGAGACACTGTGTACTTACTAAGGGAAAGATTAGGGAAAGATTGGCGCGCAAAATTTTCACACCAGTGATATCAGAATATCGCAGGTGCGTTAATTTGTGTACGTATTACAAGTTAAAAGTAATCACATTCGCTTGTACGTAATCAAATTAAACGCAAGTCAGGTTAGCGTGACTGAAGACCTCACGTAAAGGGTTAGGGCTAAAATAATAATTGCACCAAATGCAACATAAATATATTAAAATATACTGTTACACTTATATAAACACTATCTAATAAAAATGATTCATATAAATATGAATTAAAATTATTTATAAGGGTCCAAAGGTATATGGCCATGTATTACTGTAAACATGTTAATTACACAGTAAACACATTATTAAATATGGGGAACGTGATTTAGGTCTAATGCGGCGTCAGGTTAGCACACAAAGAATTAGTTATCTTAAGGCGCGTTATGTAAATATTAAAAATAAAAAATTATAATTATTATAGATACTGTGCTGTAATATATATATATATAATTCTATTGATTATTTAGCATTTTTTTAGTACATCTATAATAATTATTTACATAACGATCTTTAATATAACTCATGTCGGGTTTGTGCACATAAACCTGTCAAGAATACACTAATTCTTCATGTGCACTAACCCGACATGAGTTATATTAACCCCCTCTATATTGGAGTGTTTTTCAATAGCGCGGTCTCGCCCCCAAGCCTGCAGGAGGAAGGGAGGGTCTTATAGTGCGGTCTTTAAGGGGTTATGGTGTACTCGCACACAAAATGTTTACTTTCAACTTGTAATACGCGCGCAAAAATATTACTTCTGGCGGTGTTAACGCTTGAGCAAAAGTGCTAAATCGCGCCCCACTTGTAATCTAGCCCTGAATTTGTAAAATAAATAAATGCTGAAGTAAAAAAATAAGCACTTTTACACTAATAAAAATTAGTGTAATTAATAATCCAACAAACACACATGCCCACTATACCCACAATGCCCTTGTTCAATTTCCCTAAAAAGACTTAAAGACATGTCTCTATGGTTTTGTAGCAAACAAGGCTAATACACGTCACTATTAAAAGAGATTAATCAACACACAGTCCCTTTAACCTGTGATGCAGTCACTCATTCCCCAAAATTACTATTTTGTCTGTCCTTAAAGCAACGGTAAATGCTTTGAGACTGTAATATAACAAATTTACAATATACTTTCCTTATTTATTTTGCCCCCTTGTAATTTATGTCTGAAAATTTTCACTAATGTTAAAATTAAATGTTCTAATGCTCTAAAGAGCATGTCATTTTCCCACTATAATGGGCCTTTAAGGTAAACACAAGTCTGCTCTTACTTAAATCATTCAGTAGAGACAACTTCTATGTTTGGAGTAGAAAAGAAACCTGCTCACAATGTTGACATTTGTTCACAAACTTAAGGCCAAAATGTTTGTATATAATCAAAATCAGCTAGATTACGAGTTTGCGTTATGAGTCAAATAGCATCGTTATGGCCCATAACGCTTCTTTTTCCCTAACGCTGCTATTACAAGAGTTGTGGGTATAGGTGTACCGCACACCTTTTAGCCAGTCACGCAACATCAGTACCGCACTTTTAAAAAATTAGTTTTTTCAATGGGACTCCCATAGCGCCAGTATTACAAGTTTGCCTGGGAGGCCAAAAAGTGAGCGGTACACTCTATAACCACAAGATCCGTACCGCCATCTGAAGTCAGTAGTTATGAGTTTTACGCTACAAAGCTGTACCATAGAACTCATAACTAAACTACTACAAAGTACACTAACACCCATAAACTACCTATTAACCCCTAAACCGAGGCCCTACCGCATTGCAAACACTATAATAAAGTTATTAACCCCTAATCTGCCGCTCTGGACATCGTCACCACTATTAAAATGTATAAACCCCTATTCCGCCGATCCCCGACATCGTCGCCACTATATTAAACCTATTAACCTCTAAACCGCCGCCCTCCTGCATCGCAAACACTATTTAAATATAATTAACCCCTAATCTGCCGTCCGCCCACACCGCTGCTATAATAAACCTATTAACCCCTAAACTGAAAGCCCCCCACAACGAAATATACTTAAACTATTAACCCCTAAACTGAAAGCCTCCACAACAAAATATACTAAAATAAACTATTAACCCCTGAACCTAACGCCCCCCTAACTTTATATTACAATTACAATTTCCCTATCTTAAATTAAATTAAAACTTACCTGTCAAATTAAATAATTTAATTTTAAACTAACAACAATTAAACTAAGATAATTATTAAACTACAATTAAACTAACTACCAATTAAATTAAACTAAACTACACATTAAAAGTTTTTTAGCAGCTCTAATCCTATTGGCTGATTGGAACAGCCAATAGGATTTTAACAGCTCTAATCCTATTGGCTGATTGAAATCTTTCAGCCAATAGGAATGCAAGGGACGCCATCTTGGATGACGTCACTTGAATTGAAGTTCCAGTTTACGGCAGCGACCGTATAAAGAGGATGCTCTGCGCCGGATGTCTTCAGGATGGACCTGCTCTGCGCCGGATGGATGAAGATAGAAGATGCCGTCTGGGTGAAGACTTCTTGCCGCATAGATGAGGACTTCGACGGCTGGATGGATCCTTCAAGCGGGACTTCAAGAACTTTAAGTGGATCGTCGGGGGTTATTGTTAGGTTTATTTAAGGTTTTTTTGGGTGGGTTTTATTTTTAGTTTAGGGTCTGGGCATATAAAAGAGCTAAATGCCCTTTTAAGGGCAATGCCCATACAAATGCCCTTTTCAGGGCAATGGGGAGCTTAGGTTTTTTTTAGATAGTTATTTTATTTGGGGGTTTTTTTTTACAGGTAAAAGAGCTGATATCTTTGGGGCAATGCCCCACAAAAGGCCCTTTTAAGGGCCATTGGTAGTTTATTGTAGTCTAGATTTTTTTTATTTTGGTGGGCTTTTTAATTTTGGGGGGCTTTTTAATTTTGATAGGGCTGTTAGATTAGGTGTAATTATTATTATTATTTTTAATTTAGTGTTTGTTTTTTTATGTAATTTAGTTATTTTTATTTTTAGTAATTTTAGTGTTTAGTTTTTTTTGTAATGTTAGGTCTTAGTGTAAGGCAGGGTAGGTTTTATTTCACAGGTAAGTTTGTATTTATTTTAACTAGGTAGTTAGTAAATAGTTAATATTTACTTACTAGTCTACCTATTTAAAATAAATACAAACTTACCTGTGAAATAAAAATAAAACCTAAGCTAGCTACAATATAAAACTATTAGTTATATTGTAGCTAGCTTAGGTTTTATTTTACAGGTAAGTATTTAGTTTTAAATAGGTATTATTTAGTTAATAATTGTAACTTTAATTTAGTTATATTTTAATTATGTTAAAGTTAGAGGGTGTTAGGGTTAGGGTTACGTTAGGGTTAGGTTTAGGGGTTAATGGATTTATTTAGTGGTAGTGATGTGGTAGGCCAGAGGTTTAGGGGTTAATAACTTTAGTATAGTGGTAGTGACATTGGGAGCGGCAGATTAGGGGTTAATAGTTCTATGTAGGTGGCGGCGATGTTGGGGGTGGCAGATTAGGGGTTAATAACTGTATGTAGGTGGCGAAGATATCGGGGGCGGAAGAGTAGGGTTTAATAACTGTATGTAGGTGGCGGCGATATCGGGCGGTAGTTTAGGGGTTTTTAACTGTATGTAGGTGGCGGCGATATGGGGGGCAGCAGATTAGGGCGACAGATTAGGGGTTAATAACTGTATGTAGGTTGCGGCGATATCGGGGCGGCAGTTTAAGGGTTAATAACTGTATGTAGGTGGCGGCGATGTCGGGGACAGCAGATTAGGGGTGTTTATACTTGGGGTTTATGTTAGGGTGTTAGGTTTAAACATAACTTTTTCTTTCCCCATATACATTAATGGGGCTGCGTTACGGAGCTTTTCATTCCGCGATCGCATGTTTTTTTGCCGGCTCTCCCCATTGATGTCTATGGGGAAATCATGCACGAGCACGTCCAAGCAGCGCTTGATTTCGGTGCGGTATGGTGTTCAACGCCACCATATTGCCCGCACAAGCCTGCTTTTTTTTAAACTTGTAATAGCAGCGATATAGGGAGGTGAAATAACACCGATTTTGTGGCGGTTGTTAAAATCCCTATAGCGCTCAAAACTCGTAATCTAGCTGAATGATGTGTATGGCAAGCTTTTTGTGTGAAACTGAACAACTCAAAATCCTTATAACAATGAATAATTCTATTCTACACCAAGACCTCTACAATAAGTAGAAACATCTTTATGACTCATACAGTTTGGAGAAAGCTTTGGTTTTGTGTAGAAGCCTCAGTGATAACCTCAGAGCAGTGAGTCCTGCTCACAATGCTGAGACTTTGTCACAGAACTTCCCTGAGGCTTTTGTTTCTTCTTTATTATTTGATTCTGATTCACTTGAATTGTTCCACATCTTGCAAAGTTCCCTAACAAAATTTTCCCTTAAAATAGCTGAGCTGGAATTCTTTATTTTTGTCTTTCAGTTTATCAAGTTAAAGTGGATAAAATATTTTTTTTTTTTAAATTGCTAATTGCATTGTATATTTTACTCTTTATATTGGAACCATCAGAATGTTATCAATCCATCTTTTGTCCTTCTAATTTATCAGGATGCAGAGGAGATGAGCAGGGCATTGAACAGCCCCTGAGTAACCTCAGTCACTTAGTTATTGCTGGAATTCTGACTGTGTGAAAGTGACACAGCATCTAATTGCATCCCCATTCCAAAGGTCACTAAGGCTTTTTATTGACAGAGCCTGGAAAAGCCAGAGATCCGCTGGCAATGGCTGATGGGGTGGTTAGATTTAATATTATATTAAAGTTTTCATTAACTTGTCCTCTCTGTCAAGAAGTTAATGAAAAGCTGTACTGAAGGTTTGGGGGCTTCAAGGATAAAGACGACCCCTTTGTACAAGTGCTTTATGTCAATCAGCCATTGACAAATCAATTTTCTAGCTAAAGCCATAATATTAATAATCATCATCATGTGATTTATAGATAGAAAGATGGCAGCCCTAATATGTTAGTAATGACTTTCTGATGGAGATCTGTGAAAAGAAAAAAAAAAAGTGACCAGATGTCCCCATTTTCTCAGAGATTGGTCCCATTGCTTTGCTTGCAGGACCTGGATCTTGGCAAGTGTCACAGTGTAATTGCACTGCACTTTGCCTCACTCTTTAGCTTTTCACAAAACCAGCACTTAGGAACAAAAGGTCCTTGCATGCCATGCTGCTATAGGAAAGGGAAAGTGTGCGGAGGAGAGTGCTTAGTGGACCGTGTTGCAAGAAAAAGTGCAATGTGCAGTCTGTGTGGCTTTGCAGCAATCTATTAGTGTAGAAAAATAGCAGCCTCTGAGCAATGAAGTGGAGGTAAGTAAGGCCAAGGAGTAGATTTAATAAATGCCGAGCGGACATGATTCGCTGTAGCATACGCTGTCAGCATTTGACACTGCACATTCATATCTTGTGAAATACTTGTGCAATGCCGCCCCCTGCACTTTCGCGGGCAATCGGCCGCTAGCAGGGAGTGTCAATCATCCTTACAGTAGAAAGCAGCATCCTCTGCTTGTTAAATCTACCCTCAAAAGTGGAGCTGAAAATAAAACACAGGCTTTATAAACTGTCTTCCTTCAATGTCAACTGTTCTACATCAACCAACTTTAAATAAGGATGAAAGTTGCAAAAACATGAACCTTACTGACATTTTGCAGCATAAATATAAATTCAAGAAAAAATAATTAATGACCTTAGTCCTTATTTTTTACTGCTATATTTTCCAGCTATGTTTATCTCACTACACTTGCCCATTTTTACTGTATGTGCTTTACCACACCACCACCATATCAACTAATTATCCCACCTCTGTAATTCCTTTGTTTTTCACCTATTCTTGGGCCCATTTCCATTAATCACAATTCCTTTCCATAGAGTATGGAATGGTTTTTCATAGGGTTTTGAAATCAAACCTATTTTAGTGTTAAAAACCCAAGAGGTAACCCATTTAACTTTTACGTTTTATATTTATTTGGACCATGAAAACACCCACTTTATCTTGCATGGGGATACTGATATTTCAGTCAACAAGAAAACACTTTTCCATTAGCTTTTCAAATGAATTTTGGACTTTTCAAATTCTGCACCTTGTACCCATTGGAGATACGTTTTGGCACTTTTTGAGTAGTATTGCTGCTTGCATAGAATTTTGTTGATGTAAACTGTGCTACTTGAGCATAAATCAGTTACAATTTTCTAAATATCCTTTATGATTGCATTTGAATATTTTGAGGTTTAAACAAGTTATATATAAAATCACTCAAGATATCAACTTATTTGTTATGTCGTGACTTGATATTAATAGTTAGAAGAATAAACGTGCTTTCAAACAAATTGAGCCATCATCATACCATCATACTCATTAATTAGACAGCATTGTTTACTTTTGCTTTGTTCTATAAATTTTACTTCCATATAAGCAGGGCCGGTGCTTCCATAAGTCAAATTATACAGTCGCCTTAGGGCACCTGTTCAGGGGGGTGCACAGTCGCACTGCAGCAAGGCATAGAAAACATAACTATTGGTTTTTTTTGTTTTGTTTTTTTTTAAAAATATATAGCTAACTCACCATAGCCTAATAGTCTATATGTCGGGTTGCTACCTTTAGTTCAGGCCAAACCCGAACATTCTTGTGACGTGCACAGAATAGCAGAGTACACACTAAATATAATAGTAAATAAACACAAACTCACATATAGATATTAACACACACACTCTCAGTAACACACTAACACGCACACACACACTCTTTCTCACACACTCTTTCTCACACACACACACTCTTTCTCACATACTAATACACACTCTCACACACATTTTCTCTCTCACACACACAGTATGTTGCAAATGCACAATGTCACCTTTTTGGCTGTTGCTGTTTTCCACCATACCTGGATATTTGCATGTCAAGGCCTGACTCAGCTTCAAAGCTGGACACACAAATGGAAACTTGAACTCTCTGAGTCATTCCTCAGTGGACGCAGAAAAGACGTTTGACAGGGTAAGATGGGACTATATATTTGTTGCCCTATAGACATTTGGCCTCCCGCATTTCTTCTGCAAAGCAGTTAAAGCATTATATACGACCCCCCACTCCTATTTCTTTAATATACATTCAACAGACTAAGATACCAAATGATTTGCAGCTTTTTAGGCTATGAGCCTGAGGTACAGATCTATAATTTATATATATAATATATAAATAAAGATAAATAGAATATTTTTTTCTATGTGAAGAACATTGGAATGTAAAATATGCAAATTGTAAATCGGGTTTAACAATATAGGTCTAACATGGTGTTGGGTTAGCACACTAGCACACTTGAAGACTGTTATCTAAAAAATACATATATATTCTAATGATTCATTAGAATTTTTTAGAACCTCTTTAATAATTATTAATAATTATGATTAATAGTTTTTACATTTTTTTATATTTAATATTTACATAACATGCCTTAAAGGTCCACATTTTTTTCTTTCGTGATTCCGATAGAGTGGTTCTCAACCCAAGTGACCTCAAGGCCCGGTAAATTTTGGCCGGACATGTCCAGGGCCCAGGAGTCATAATAAATATATATATATATATATATATATATACACACACATACATACATACATACATACACATACACACACATATACATACAGTATATATGTATTGTATTTTATTTATACTGCCGCTACATGCCCAGAACCCTCACATATGTGTAATGGCACTCTAAAAGGCCTGCCTGGTATTCCTGATATGTGGAGTGGTGGGCCTGTCAAGAGTATGCAGTGGGGGCATGTTGGTTGGGTCATGGCCCACCAGCAGGGCTGTCACGGCCCGGCTGTTGAGAAACCAGGCGATAGAGCATAACATTTTAAGCAACTTTCTAATTTACTCCTATTATCAAATTTGCTTCAATCTCTTGGTATCTTTATTTGAAATGCAAGAATGTAAGTTTAGATGCCGGCCCATTGTTGGTGAACATCCTGGGTTGTTCTTGATGATTGGTGGATAGATTCATCCACCAATAAAAAAGTGCTGTCCAGAGTACTAGCTTAGATGCCACCTTTTTCAAATAAAGATAGCAAGAGAACAAAGAAAAATTGATAATAGGAGTAAATTAGAAAGTTGCTTAAAATTGCATGTTCTATCTGAACCACAAAAGAAGAAATTTGGGTTCAGTGTCCCTTTAAGATAACTGTCTTCAAGTGTGCCAACTTGACACCGTGTTAGACCTACATCGCTAACCCTGATTCACGATTTGCATATTGTATATTCCAATGTTCTTCACATAGAAATAAATAAATATATATATATGAATATATATTTTTAATTATATATCTATACCTATATCTATTTAAATATATACAGGTTAAGATTGCCCCTGCTAGCGGTCGATTGACCGGGAATCTGCAGGGAGCGGCAATGCACAAGCAGTTCAAGAGAACTGCTTGTGCAATGATAAATGACGACAGCGTATGCTGTCGGCATTTATCGATGTGCAGCGTTCTTGAAACGCTACATTGTATCATGTCTGTCCGCACATAAATTGGCCCCCTGGGCTCTAATAAAATGCCCCCTAATCTGAAAAATAATGAAAGAAAGCAGAGGGGACCCTTTGAAGGGTTAAATGAATCCTCAATATTGGTTGCAGACGCGATGGTAATAGATAAGGACCCCCCTATATAGTACAACAAATCTCTTTTATATTTATTCCTAAAATAGATCATTTGCAAAAAGGTTTAGATAATATAACTGAGGAAATTAAACAAATAACCACCAGATTCACAGAATTAGAGGAGAGAGTCTCAGATTTTGAAGATATCTCTTCTGTACATTCCAATAAAATGGAGACTCTCCTCAAACAAAATCGAACCCTTTATCAGCGTTTTGAAGATCTGGAGAACAGATCAAGATGAAATAACATCCGTATATTAGGGATACCTGAATCTATTGAAGCAAATTAACTACTGCACTTTATTGAAAATATGTTGCCCAGGCTTTTAAACCTCCCACTGGATGGGTTCAGAGGCAGTGTAGAACGCCCTCATAGAATTGGCCCGGAGAAACAGAATGAGAATACCACCACACAACCTAGGCAGGTTATTCTTACATTTTTACATTTTCAATTAAAGATTGCTGTTTTGCAAGCATATAGGAAAAGCATATCTCTCACATTTGAAGGTTCTAAATTACTCATTTTTCAGGACTATTCAATAGACCTAACAAAGAAACGTAAAGAGTTCTCATCCCTGTGTTCTACTCTTAATAAAGAAGGTACAAAAACTTTTTTACACAATTTTGACACCGAGGGCCCAAGATTTTTTGACTCTCCTCAAGAGGCACAGAAGTTTCTAGAAATTAATTCTAGGGACTCTCTACAGCCCTTAGTGCCATCAGTTTAGAACATTTCAAGAAATAGATTGTTTAGCTGATTTTGTAATGTATAAGGGTAATAAATTAGATATTTTCATGGACAAAGATGCTAAAATAATTTATCTTTTTAAGGGGGTTAAGGTACATGGAACTGAGACAACCTTTAGCTGCATTCCAAAAAAAGTGTTTAATTGAACTAATGATGTTATATTTCTTTTTTTTTCTGTGTGTGTGTGTGTTGCACAATGATTTTTTGTTGTTGTCACTAAATGAATGTAGAATATTGTATTATTCACTTAAAGGGACACTGAACCCAATTTTTTTTCAGATAGATCATGACATTTTAAGCAGCTTTCTAATTTACTCCTATTATCAATTTTTCTTCGTTCTCTTGCTATCTTTATTTTAAAAGCAGGAATGTAAATCTTAGCAGCCAGCCCATTTTAGGTTCAGCACCATGGATAGCGCTTGCTTATTGGAGACTTACATTTACCCACCAATAAGCAAGCATAATCCAGGTTCTCAACCAAAAATGGGCCGGCTCCTATGCATCACATTCCTGCTTTTAAAATAAAGATAGCAAGAGAACGAAGAAAAATTGATAATAGGAGTAAATTAGAAAGTTGCTTAAAATTGCATGCTCTATCTGAATCATGAAAGAAAAAAAATTGGGTTAGTGTCCCTTTAACCCCTTAATGACCGAGGACGTGCAGGGTACGTCCTCAAAAAAAAGGCAGTTAACGCCTGAGGACGTACCCTGCACATCCTCGGTGTGGAAAGCAGCTGGAAGCGATCCTGCTCGCTTCCAGCTGCTTTCCGGTTATTGCAGTGATGCCTCGATATGGAGGCATCCTGCATGCAGAGAGAGCCACTCTGTGGCCCTCTCTGCACCGGACATCGATGGCCGGTATCGTTGGTGGGTGGGAGCCGACTTGGGAGGTGGGTGGGTGGCCATCGGTGTGCCGTGTGACGTCAAGGGGGGCGGGACCGTCGGGGGGCGCGCGTGCACGGGGCGGGAGCAGGTGGGAACCGCTACACTACGGAAAATGGTTAAAAAGTTAAAAGTTAAAAGTAGCCTATGCACACAAAAAAAAAGCACAAAAAGAGATCGTGAGAGGGGTGGGGGGTTGGTTTTGTGTGGGGGGAAGCTACACTACAGAAAAGTTTAAAAAATGTCAAACAAAAACATTTTTTCTTCTAAACTGGGTACTGGCAGACAGCTGCCAGTACCCAAGATGGCGCCCATTAAGTTAGAGCGGGAGGGTTATAGAGCTGTTTGGGGGGGATCAGTGAGGTTGGGGGCTAAGGGGGGATAGTACACAGCAGCATATGTAAATATGCTTTTAAAAAAACACACACAAAAAAAACAAATATAGCTTTTATTTTAGTACTGGCAGACTTTCTGCCAGTACTTAAGATGGCGAGGACAATTGTGGGGTGGGGGAGGGAAGAGAGCTGTTTGGGAGGCATCAGGGGGTCTGATGTTTCAGGTGGGAGGCTGAGCTATACAATAAATCTAATATTAACCCTGCAAGCTCCCTACAAGCTACCTAATTAACCCCTTCACTGCTAGCCATAATACACGTGTGATGCCCAGCTGCATTTAGCGGCATTCAAAATACCAAAAAGCAACGCCAAAGCCATATATGTCTGCTATTTCTGAACAAAGGGGATCCCAGAGAAGCATTTACAACCATTTGTGCCATAACTGCACAAGCTGTTTGTAAATGATTTCAGTGAGAAACCTAAAATTGTGAAAAATTTCAAGTTTTTTTTAATTTGATCGCATTTTGCGGTGAAATGGTGGCATGAAATATACCAAAATGGGCCTAGATCAATACTTGGGGTTGTCTACTACACTACACTAAAGCTAAAATTACCCCAAAAAGCTCCCTACATGCTCCCTAATTAACCCCTTCACTGCTGGGCATAATACACGTGTGGTGCGCAGTGGCATTTAGTGGCATTCTAATTACCAAAAAGCAACACCAAAGCCATATATGTATGCTATTTCTGAACAAAGTAGATCCCAGAGAATAATTTACAACCATTTGTGCCATAATTGCACAAGCTGTTTGTAAATAATTTCAGTGAGAAACCTAAAGTTTGTGAAAAAATTTGTGAAAAAGTGAACGATTTTTTTATTTGATCGCATTTGGCGGTGAAATGGTGGCATGAAATATACCAAAATGGGCCTAGATCAATACTTTGGGTTGTCTACAAAAAAAAAATATATACATGTCAAGGGATATTCAGGTATTCCTGAAAGATATCACTGTTCTAATGTAACTAGCGCTAATTTTGAAAAAAAGTGGTTTGGAAATAGCAAAGTGCTACTTGTATTTATTGCCCTATAACTTGCAAAAAAAGCAAAGAACATGTAAACATTGGGTATTTCTAAACTCAGAACAAAATTTAGAAACTATTTAGCATAGGTGTTTTTTGGTGGTTGTAGATATGTAACAGATTTTGGGGGTCAAAGTTAGAAAAAGTGGGGGTTTTTTCAATTTTTCCTCATATTTTATAAAAAATTTTATAGTAAATTATAAGATATGATGAAAATAATGGTATCTTTAGAAAGTCCATTTAATGGCGAGAAAAACGGTATATAATATGTGTGGGTACAGTAAATGACTAAGAGGAGAATTACAGCTAAACACAAACACCGCAAAAATGTAAAAATAGCCTTGGTCCCAAACGGACAGAAAATGGAAAAGTGCTGTGGTCATTAAGGGGTTAAATAGAGAATTGTATTTGAATCATCCTCCCTTTTGCTTAGAGGATATGAATTTTGGGGATCAAGAAACAAATCACTCCAAGCCAATGGTTGATTGCAGACTTATGCCCCATAGATGGTTGGGTGTTTTTTTTTTTTTTTTTGGTGTTTTTTTTCTTCGCTTCTTACTTCCCCCTTCCCGCTCTCTCTCTCTCGCTTACTTGTTTTTTTTAAGAAATTAGGATCAATTATAGTGTGACTTGTTTTTTAGAGAAGAATGCCATTTAAAATTATCTCATGGAATGTGGGGTTTTTTAATTCCTCCATTAAACGCCACACAATAATTACACATTTAAGGAGGTTGAAAACGGACATAGCATTTCTACAAGAGATGCACCTTTCTGACCAGGAACAAGAAAAATTGCGTAGAGACTGGGTTGGATCAGTAGTATTCTCTTCTTATACTAGGGATAAAAGGGGCGTTGCAATACTCTTTGGTCAACGACTCTCAGTTGATGTGATTATGTCTATTAATGACCCTGAAGGCAGATTTGTGATAATGCAAATTAATATAGGAGACAGGGTATGGGTTCTCTGTAACATTTATGCTCCAAATGAAAAATCTTGTATATTCTGGAGGGGCTTAATCCAGGCATTGGCGCCGTTCCAGGGTATGGATTTGATTTTGGGAGGAGATTTTAACTTATCTCCAGACCCGATTTGCGACAGGCTACAATTGAAGGAGGGTGTAATGTCAAATAGTCAAAATAGTAATTATGGTGGAACGTTTGAGGAAAACATTTTTAAAAAATTAAAGGAATCTCTACAATTAGTAGATATTTGGAGACTACGCAAACCAGATGGCAGGGGCTATACCTGTGCCTCTAGAGCGACTCCTACTCTTTCCAGAATAGATCTATTTTTACTTTCTAACTCACTCATTCCCAGAGTTTTTTAGGATAAGGTACATGATGCAGTAATATCGGACCATGCTCCGGTGGAATTATCCTATTTAGATAAATTACCTTGCAGAAATAGTAACACAATCAGATTTCCATATTATTTATATCTCTCAGAAAGTTTTAGAAAATATCTAATACATTCATGGAATGATTATTTAACGGATAATGAGAGACATGTAGACAATTCAGAATTATTATGGGAAACAGCTAAAGTAGTACTATCTGGTAATATAATATCATATGATGTTAATCTGCGTAGGAAATCATGACCGAAACGCCAAATGTTGCAGGAAAAATTAGGAAAAATTAGCCACGGCAAATGCTAACCCCTCGACAACAATGCAGGAAACTTATTGGATAAGTAAAGAAGAGCTGGATGCCCATCTTGCAGATCAAGCATCGCAGTCGCAGTTAAAAACTGATAGCCAATATTATAGATGTGGGAATAGATCAGGTAACTATTAGCTTCATTAGTCAAAATATGATCATCTCGTAAACACATAGCAGCAATTAGATATAAGGGTATCATGCACAAGACCGCAGTGGATATCGCAAAGGCATTTGCAAGTTATTAAACAGATTTATATACCAGTCAAAAGACTATTACAACGGCATCAGTAGTTAATTTCTGGGAGAACTTAACTTTGCCACAAATTATACAAGAGAAACTAGAAAGTTTAAATGCTCCAACTATATTACTCCTTAGCAAATGGTAAAGCATCTGGTCCAGATGGACTTCCTATTGAATTTTATAAGATACTTAAGTCCCCGATAACCCTTCTAATCATTAGACTGTTTAATAGATACTTTTAAGAGAATAAGCCTCCAGCTCAGACTTTCACTAGTGCATATATATCTCTGATCCTAAAGGCAGGGAAAGAACAGGAGATGCCAGAGTCCTATAGAACTATTTCGTTGCTCAACTCTGACTACAAAATGTTAATGAAAATTATAGCGGAGAGATTAAAAACGACTCTTACTAGCCTTATACATTCAGATCAGATGGGGTTTATGTATGGAAGAACATCAGTAAGAAACATAAGGAGAGTTCTACATACAATCTCACACTTTTGGACAGGTGCAATGCAGAACAACGAGAAAGCCCTCGCGGATGCAGAGAAGGTCTTCAATAGGGTTGAATGGAATCACTTATTCGAAACTCTTGAACGTTTTGGCTTTAAAGGCTCCTTTATCTCTTTTATTCGTAATATTTATCATACACCAATGGCTTATATTTTGATTAATGGAATATTTTCTTCAGGAGTAAGTTTATATAGCGGTACAAGGCAGGGTTGCCCTCTGTCACCTCTTCTCTTTAACCTGGCCCTGGAGCCCTTAGCAATAAAATTTAGTTTATCTTTCCCTGGAATAAATATTGAAGGAACAACATTGCACCTTGCTTTATATGCAGATGATATGCTGCTGTTTGTGGAACATCCTATTTTACATATTCCAGAAATATAACAAGTAAATAGGGATTTTGGGAATTTATCAGGCTATAAGGTGAATATAAACAAATCGAAGATCCTCTGGCTTCATAAATCTAACAAGAGTATATATAACTTCCCATTTAAAGAAGATTGTCATTCTTTAACATATCTGGGAATCCATCTATCTAATAACCCAAGCTTGATATATAATTTTAATTTCTCTAAACAATGCACAGAAATTACCAAACTATTGGAAAGCTGGCATCATTTGCCGTTGTCGCTAGCTGGTAAAGTGGACCTTGTCAAAATGGTTATTTTGTCCAAATTATTGCTAATGCTCCCAGTACTTCTCACCAATGGGGACTTAAAGCGCCTGAACAGAGCAACGCGGAAATTTCTATGGAAAGGAAAAAAAGCAAGAATAGCCCTTAATAAACTATATGCTCCATTTTTAAGTGGTGGACTTGGTTTACCCGATTTTAAGCTGTATAATTGGGCAACGTTGCTGCGTAATGTATTAGATTGGCAATTAGGTACGAGGCACTTTTATGATGAGGCATTAGAGAAATCTGTCTTTAAAAGGACGCTTTACGTGTTTGGTGCTCGGCTCATAAATTCTTATGGTTCATTCCATTAATAGGGAATATTTATTTCTCAGCTGGTATAGATACTAGCCCTTTTCAATTATGGAAGATGAAAGGACTAAGGGTAATTGGTAACTGTGTAGACTCTTTAAATAGAGATATACATTTGTTTTAAGCCCTTCAAGATCGATTTGAGATACCTCGCTCCCACTTTTATGCATTTTACAAACACGGCATTACATCATGGTATTAGTGAGAGAAGATCCTTTTTTTTGGGAAACAACATCCGTGATGGTTAATTCTCTATTGCCGGCTTTTATAAAAATGTTAATCATAAAGGAAATGTCGAGGTACTAGAGGGCCTGGTGGGTAAATGGAGCCTAGATGTTGCAGAGAATCTAATGCCCTCTCAAATTGTGGATAGTTTAAAATTGGTCAAAGAAGCAACGCTCTCTATGGGCCCCATCCGATACGCAGCATCGCCCGCAAAAGCCGGCGACGCCAGATTTTGCACAATTTTGGTATCACATATACGGCATAGCATACAAGTCACATGCGTATATTTCACCCTTCGGCCATATTTTTTTTACCCATAGACTAACATAGAACTACGCGCAATTTGGTATCCAATATACAGCGTAAGTACTTACGCGCACAGATTTCAGAAAATCTACTCCATTCTCATCTCGCCACAAATTGCAGGCGCAGGAACCCTTGCACTGACTAAAAAAGCAACGTAACTCCCTGGAAGCCTTAAAGGGATAGTATACACTCATTTTCATATAACTGCATGTAATAGACACTACTATAAAATATAAGATGCACAGATACTGATATAAAAATCCAGTATAAAATGGTTTAAAAACTTACTTAGAAGCTGTCAGTTTGGCTCTGTTGAAAAGGTAGCTGGAAAGCCCACTGCAACTGACAAATAAGACACTCCCCCCCCCCCTTCTTTTGCATATGAAAAGACCCTTTACACAAACATGAGCAAGCTGGAGAAGGTAGCTGACGGTATTCACTTAAAACTTTGGGGCTTGGTTAGGAGTCTGAAAATCAGAGCAATGTTATTTAAAAATAAGCAAAACTATACATTTATTTAAAAAAAAAAACTTTATGGGCTATATAAATAGATCATCTACAAAACATTTATGCAAAGAAAAAATGAGTGTATAATGTCCCTTTAACAAACACATACATTTAAGCAGCATCTCAAGGTTAAAGGGACAGTATACTATATTGCTTTTTTAAGGTTTATTTGTGTATTTGAAATAGTTTGAAGCCACAACATAATCAAATGGATTGAGCTTTTAGGTACTTTATCACATTGTGGACATATACTTGCTTATTTACTTTCAATTGGATTACCTTCATCTCTTTAGAACCCACTGGAGTGTAATTTATTCTAATGCTAACATAGCTTGGCACTGATGCCAAAATATATAAAGGGACAGTCAAGTCCAAAGAAAACCTTCTTCTTTTAAATAGGGCGTGTTATTTCAAACTACTTTCAGATGCATTGTTCTCTTGGTATTCTTAGTTGAAAGCAAAACATAGGATGGCTCATATGATCATTTCTAACACCTTCTTGAAGGCTGCCTCTTTGCAATTGTGTCAAACCAATCACAGACACCACAACCTCTCACCTGCAGACTTAAAACACCTGATAATGCCCACCCTATCAGTAACATCACTACTATATATACCAATGTGTCAATTTATATTGGATGTGAGATACATTGATTTACATCTTAGAAGTGACTATTACTATATGTACCCTTCAGAAACAACTATTGTGGATGTGAGTTATAGTACAAGAATATGTCATAAACAGGATAATATTACCTTTTTTGGGCCATTTTCCACACAGGCCTTATTATATGTTTTAACAATATTAGTGTACTAAAACATACCTCACATGGATGTGGATGACAATTATATGGTAAATAACAGAGGACAAGATTTATGGTGAACTATAAGAATATTTATTTCTTTTTTGGCTTCTTGTATGAGGGAGCTGAGGTGGCTGCAGTGGATTTCCTTGTTCTCCTGGTTTGAGAAGATTCTTCTGTTTCTGCTGGTGTGCTGGCCACAGATGATAGGCTGGAGGCAGTGTCCTGCTGTTAGGTAAAGTGCTCAACCAACACACCCAAGAGTTGATTTTGTTCCCGCCATCTATTGTCCATCTGCATCGGCATATCAGACAGAATTCTCATCATCTGCGACTGGTTTTGTACAATTCCATTTAATGATGCTGCCATGTCCCTCTGCAGCTCTATGCTACGCTTGAGTAACCTCTCTTGGCTCCTGTGAAACCTCTGTTGGCCTCTTTGTCTGCTCTTGCAGCTTGTTATGAGCCTCCTCTGGAGTGAAATGTATTCCTCACCCAGGGGAGAATACAGTGCATCCACAGGCTCTTCAGCAGCAGGGCTTCTAGGTGCTTGAGGTGCAGGTTCAGCTGCATTTGCTGCTGCTTGTGGGACATCTTCAGCTGCATCTGCTGCTGCTTGTGGGACATCTTCAGCTGCATCTGCTGCTGCTTGTGGGACATCTTCAGCTGCATGCTGGTGCTTGTGGGACATCCTCAGCTGCATCTGCTGGTGCTTGTGGGACATCCTCAGCTGCATCTGCTGGTGCTTGTGGGACATCCTCAGCTACATCTGCTGGTGCTTGAGTAATTCCAGCTATATGCTCATCTGCAGATGGTGGAGCTCTCCCAATGGAAGAGGATGGTGGAGCTCTCCCAAAGGAAGAGGATGGTGCAGCTCTCAGGATGGATTGGTAGTCCCATTGATGACCAGTGTGTGACCACTCAGCCTGTCCAGTTTGCACTTCTTGTGACATACCCTGTGTGTAAAAGCCATGACTGCCCTGATATTGTGTTGGGGGGTGGGTAAAGACATGGACCCTTTGTGGCTGACTTGGCTCCCCCTCAAAGCCAAAAGAAGAATATTCCTCTGGCCAGGAATCTTGCCAGGGCTCGTATGGCAATGGTGGTGGCATCACTTCCGGGTCCTCTACTGAAGCCATCCAACCCTGCTCATGCCTGGGAGCATAATGTTCACGTGGTTGCCTGAAGACTGGTGGTGGTGGCTGCATGCCTCTGACTGGTGGTGGTGGTGGAGGTGGCTGCATGCCTGTGACTGGGGGTGGTGGTGGAGGTGGCGGCATGCCTGTTTGTATCCTGATGACAGAAGGTTTTGTGGAGGAGTCAAATGATGAGAGGGATTAGTACAGTCATATATATGTCTATGTGGGCATACAATGTACATTGATAATTTTGAATAGCGTAATTACGTTGCGCATTTTTAGATGGAGTCGCAGGTGATTTTTACGAGTGTTAGCCTAATTTGCATAAAACTACTCTTTATTGAGACTTTACGTGGACAAAATACAGGCGTAAGTTACTTGCGATGAGTAAAATGTGTATTTGCACACTTTTCGGAAGAACGCCAGTTTGTCCTACTTACACCACTTTAGCATCTGACGGCGCCGTATATGTAGTACCCCGATGTGCGAGGTGAAATTATGGGGCGGCGCAGGTTCCCTCGCTTGCGCCGAAAACTACGCCGTATATCGGATCACGCCCTATATCTCTTAGAGAATACCAATTGAGGATGCTACACTATGATTATATAACCCCGCATAGATTATCAAAATGGAAACATGATTGTACTAACAGGTGTGTTAAATGCCTATGGGAGAATGCACATTATATGCATAATTTTTACTCGTGACCAAAAATTATTAAATACTTCTGGTGTAGGATCCAATACTGGATTAAACAACATCTTAAAATTGATGTTCAGCTGGGTGTGTCTCAAATATGTTTCTTTCAATTGTATAAGAAATCTGACAAAGGGCAAAAACTTTTCACGGTAATTATACTTTTAGCACGTAAATGTATATTAGAATTAGACAGACAGGACTGCGCTAACAATGCTACAACTAAAGAATAAAATGAGGAGACAGTTACTGATAGAACAATGGGATACTAAATTGGATTATCCAAATAGACTAAGACCCTTCCTTAATAAATGGCATTTATATATTAAGACATTAGATAGAGAGAAGCAAAGACGAATTTTATAACCCTTTGCACAAACAGAAATACTATTAGAAGACAGGCTGAGGGGAGAATGGAGCTGTTTTTTTTATATATTACTTTTTCTATAAGCCCGAATAAGGGCCGTATACACCTGTTTCTGTGCAGCCTTGAGGCTTGCCGGAAACGGGAATTAAGAAGCAGCGGTCTTAAGAACGCTGCTCCTTAACTCGTCCGCCACCTCTGAGGCTATCAGGTTGATTGACACCCCTTGCTAGCAGACAATTGTCAGCGAATCTGCAAGAGGCGGCATCGCACAAGCATTTCACTAGAAATGCTGGTGCAATGATAAATGCCAACAGCGTATGCTGTCAGCATTTATCGATGTGCCGCAGACATGATCCGGATGAGAGCTACTGAAATCCTATTGGCTAATTTGAACAGCCAATAGGATTTCAGTAGCTCTCATCCTATTGGCTGTTTTGAACAGCCAATATGATTTTAGAAGCTCTCATCCTATTGGCTGATTTGAATTTGAAGATGCCATTTTGAAACAGCTACCTTGCATTGAAGCTTCAGTGTACGACTGGGACCGTATGAAGAGGACACTCCGCGCTGGATGTCTTCTCCACTCTGCCAGGATGAAGATAGAAGATGCTCCCACGGTGGATGAAGATAACGCCCCCTGGATGAAGACTTCTCGCCGCCTGGATGTCCGGACTTCAGCAACCGTGAGTAGAAATTCTGGGGTAAGTGTTACATATTTTTTTATTTTTTGACATGGTTTTTTTTTTTCAGATTAGGGTTTGGGCTTTGGAAAAAGAGCTGAATGCCCTTTTAAGGGCAATGCCCATACAAATGTCCCTTTAGGGGCAATTAGTAGTACAGGTTTTTTTTAGAGTTAGGTTTTTTTATTTTGGGGGGTTGGTTGGATGGTGGGTTTTACTGTTGGGTGGACTTTGTATTTATTTTACAGGTTAAAGAGCTGTTTAACTTAGGGCAATGCCCTACAAAAGGCCCTTTTAAGGGCTATTGGTAATTTATTGTAGGTTAGGGGGTGTTTTTTGGGGGGGGCTATTAGATTAGGTGTAATTGTTTTTATTTTTGATAATTTTGTTTATTATTTTTTGGAAGCTTAGGCCTAGATTTGGAGTTTGGCCTTAGCTCCTAACGCTGGTTTTAGGCTACCTCCGGTATTTGGAGTCAGTCAAAAAAGGGTCTAACGCTCACTTTTCAGCCGCGACTTTTCCATACCGCAGATCCCCTTACATAAATTGCATATCCTATCTTTTCAATGGGATTTTTCTAACTCCGGTATTTAGAGTCGTGTCTGAAGTGAGCGTTAGACATCTAACGACAAAACTCCAGCCGCAGGAAAAAAGTCAGTAGTTAAGAGCTTTCTGGGCTAACGCCGGTTTATAAAGCTCTTAACTACTGTGCTCTAAAGTGCACTAACACCCATAAACTACCTATGTACCCCTAAACCGAGGTCCCCCCACATCGCCGCCACTCGATTAAATTTTTTAACCCCTAATCTGCCGACCGCCACCTACGTTATACTTATGTACCCCTAATCTGCTGCCCCTAACACCGCCGACCCCTGTATTATATTTATTAACCCCTAACCTGCCCCCCACAACGTCACCTCCACCTACCTACACTTATTAACCCCTAATCTGCCGACCGCAAAGCGCCGCCACCTACGTTATCCTTATGTACCCCTAATCTGCTGCCCCTAACACCGCCGACCCCTATATTATATTTATTAACCCCTAATCTGCCCCCCACAACGTCGCCTCCACCTGCCTACACTTATTAACCCCTAATCTGCCGAACGGAGCTCACCGCTATTCTAATAAATGTATTAACCCCTAAAGCTAAGTCTAACCCTAACACTAACACCCCCCTAAATTAAATATAATTTTAATCTAACGAAATTAATTAACTCTTATTAAATAAATTATTCCTATTTAAAGATAAATACTTACCTGTAAAATAAATCCTAATATAGCTACAATATAAATTATAATTACATTGTAGCTATTTTAGGATTAATATTTATTTGACAGGCAACTTTGTAATTATTTTAACCAGGTACAATAGCTATTAAATAGTTAAGAACTATTTAATAGCTACCTAGTTAAAATAATTACAAAATTACCTGTAAAATAAATCCTAACCTAAGTTACAATTAAACCTAACACTATACTATCATTAAATTAATTAAATAAAATACCTACAATTACCTACAATTAAAGCTAACACTACACTATCAATAAATAAATTAAATACAATTCCTACAAATAACTACAATGAAATAAACTAACTAAAGTACAAAAAATAAAAAAGAACTAAGTTACAAAAAATAAAAAAATATTTACAAACATAAGAAAAATATTACAACAATTTTAAACTAATTACACCTACTCTAAGCCCCCTAATAAAATAACAAAGACCCCCAAAATAAAAAATGCCCTACCCTATTCTAAATTACTAAAGTTCAAAGCTCTTTTACCTTACCAGCCCTGAACAGGGCCCTTTGCGGGGCATGCCCCAAGAAGTTCAGCTCTTTTGCCTGTAAAAAAAAAAACATACAATACCCCCCCCCAACATTACAACCCACCACCCACATACCCCTAATCTAACCCAAACCCCCCTTAAATAAACCTAACACTAAGCCCCTGAAGATCTTCCTACCTTATCTTCACCATACCAGGTTCACCGATCCATCCTGAAGAGCACCTCCGATGTCCTGATCCAAGCCCAAGCGGGGGGCTGAAGAGGTCCATTATCCGGCTGAAGTCTTCATCCAAGCGGGAGCTGAAGAGGTCCATGATCCGGATGAAGTCTTCATCCAAGCGGGAGCTGAAGAGGTCCATGATCCGGATGAAGTCTTCTATCAACGGCATCTTCAATCTTCTTTCTTCGGGAGCCATCATCTTCCATCCGACGCGGAACATCCTCTTCTCCCGACGCCTACTAGCCGAATGACGGTTCCTTTAAGGGACGTCATCCAAGATGGCGTCCCTCGAATTCCGATTGGCTGTCCGACGCGGATGTTCCGCGTCGGATGGAAGATGATGGCTCCCGAAGAAAGAAGATTGAAGATGCCGTTGATAGAAGACTTCATCCGGATCATGGACCTCTTCAGCTCCCGCTTGGATGAAGACTTCATCCGGATCATGGACCTCTTCAGCTCCCGCTTGGATGAAGACTTCAGCCGGATCATGGACCTCTTCAGCCCCCCGCTTGGGCTTGGATCAGGACATCGGAGGTGCTCTTCAGGACGGATCGGTGAACCTGGTATGGTGAAGATAAGGTAGGAAGATCTTCAGGGGCTTAGTGTTAGGTTTAGGTTTATTTAAGGGGGGTTTGGGTTAGATTAGGGGTATGTGGGTGGTGGGTTGTAATGTTGGGGGGGGGTATTGTATGGTTTTTTTTTTACAGGCAAAAGAGCTGAACTTCTTGGGGCATGCCCCGCAAAGGGCCCTGTTCAGGGCTGGTAAGGTAAAAGAGCTTTGAACTTTAGTAATTTAGAATAGGGTAGGGCATTTTTTATTTTGGGGGTCTTTGTTATTTTATTAGGGGGCTTAGAGTAGGTGTAATTAGTTTAAAATTGTTGTAATATTTTTCTTATGTTTGTAAATATTTTTTTATTTTTTGTAACTTAGTTCTTTTTTATTTTTTGTACTTTAGTTAGTTTATTTCATTGTAGTTATTTGTAGGAATTGTATTTAATTTATTTATTGATAGTTTAGTGTTAGGTTTAATTGTAGGTAATTGTAGGTATTTTATTTAATTAATTTAATGATAGTATAGTGTTAGGTTTAATTGTAACTTAGGTTAGGATTTATTTTACAGGTAATTTTGTAATTATTTTAAAAAGGTAGCTATTAAATAGTTCTTAACTATTTAATAGCTATTGTACCTGGTTAAAATAATTACAAAGTTGCCTGTAAAATAAATATTAATCCTAAAATAGCTATAATATAATTATAATTTATATTGTAGCTATATTAGGATTTATTTTACAGGTAAGTATTTAGCTTTAAATAGGAATAATTTATTTAATAAGAGATAATTAATTTCGTTAGATGTAAATTATATTTAACTTAGGGGGGTGTTAGTGTTAGGGTTAGACTTAGCTTTAGGGGTTAATACATTTATTAGAATAGTGGTGAGCTCCAGTCGGCAGATTAGGGGTTAATAATTGAAGTTAGGTGTCGGCGATGTTAGGGAGGGCAGATTAGGGGTTAATACTATTTATTATAGGGTTAGTGAGGCGGATTAGGGGTTAATAACTTTATTATAGTAGCACTCAGGTCCGGTCGGCAGATTAGGGGTTAATAAGTGTAGGCAGGTGGAGGCGACGTTGAGGGGGGCAGATTAGGGGTTAATAAATATAATATAGGGGTCGGCGGTGTTAGGGGCAGCAGATTAGGGGTACATAAGGATAACGTAGGTGGCGGTCGGCAGATTAGGGGTTAAAAAAATTTAATCGAGTAGCTGCGATGTGGGGGGACCTCGGTTTAGGGGTACATAGGTAGTTTATGGGTGTTAGTGTACTTTAGAGCACAGTAGTTAAGAGCTTTATAAACCGGCGTTAGCCCAGAAAGCTCTTAACTACTGACTTTTTTCCTGCGGCTGGAGTTTTGTCGTTAGATGTCTAACGCTCACTTCAGACACGACTCTAAATACCGGAGTTAGAAAGATCCCATTGAAAAGATAGGATACGCAATTGACGTAAGGGGATCTGCGGTATGGAAAAGTCGCGGCTGAAAAGTGAGCGTTAGACCCTATTTTGAGTGACTCCAAATACCGGAGTTAGCCTAAAACCAGCGTTAGTAGCCTCTAACACTGGTTTTCACGGCTAACGCCAAACTCCAAATCTAGGCCTTAGTATTTTTTATTTTTTTTTCGTAGTGTTAGGTTTTTTTAAATTTGTAATTTTCATTTTTTAATTGGTAGTATTTTTTATTTTATTAGAATAGTAATATTAGGTTAATTTATAGTTTAATGTTAGGTTTATTTTTATTTCACAGGTAAGTTTTTATTTATTTAAATATAGTTATATTGTAATTTTAATTTAATGTTAGGGCGGTGTTAGGTTTAGAGGTTAATAGTTTATTTAGTGTTTTATGATGTGGGGGGCCGGTGGTTTAGGGTTTAATAGGTTTATTTAGTGGCGGAGATGTGGGAGGCCGGAGGTTTAGAGGTTAACAGGTTTATTTAGTTGCGGAGATGTGGGAGGCCGGAGGTTTAGGGGTTAATAACTTTATTATAGTGTCAGAGAGCAGCAGAATAGGGGTTAATATATTTATTATAGTGTCAGCAATGTTGGGGAGCAGCGGAATAGGGGTTAATAACTTTATTATAGTGGCGGTGATGTCAGGGAGTGGTGGAATAGGGGTTAATAATTTTTATTAGTGTCGGCGATGTCGGAAGGGGCAGATTAGGGGTTAATAAATGTATTTAATAGTCGCAATGTGGGTGGGCGGCAGATTAGGGGTTAATAGTTTTAATATAGTGTTTGCGATGCGGAAGGGTGGCGGTTTAAAGGTTAATAGGTAGTTTATGGGTGTTAGTGTACTTTGTAACACGTTAGTTATGAGTTTTGTGAAACATTTTTGTGGTGCAAAACTCATAACTACTGCTTTCAGATGGCGGTATGGATCGTGTCGGTATAGGCTGTAACGCAAGCTTTTTAGCCTCACTGCACAACCTGTAATACTGGCGCTATGAAAATCCCACGCAAAAACATAATTTTTATGAGTGCGGAATGGACGTTGCGTTACAGGCTAAAATTCTTGCGGTATAGCTATACTGACAAGACTCGCAATAGCTGGGTTACTGCCATTACACTGAAATTGCCATATTTTTGCAGCGTTAAAAGCTGTAACGCAAAACTCGTAATCTAGGTGATTGTCTTTTACTTACACCTCTATATTATAGTGAGTTCCCCGCCTCTCTCCCTTCCTTAGAAACCAGCCCAAATGAAGCCACAGCCTGGTAGCTTAATCAAAAGCTCCAGTTAATTATAACTTATTGTGGTAGTGAGGTTTATTTAACCAGGCAGTATTAAATATTAAACTAGATTGTAATACTTAGAAATGTATTTACAAGTTACTGTGTGGCTAAGCTGTGGTTCTGTGGAAAGCCAGTCAGTATTGTAATCTCTTGAGTATGATAATGACGTCTGCAATATTGTCCTAGATAACGTGCCTGTGGAAATATTATTTTGTGTTTTTATAGGTTCTAGATAGGATGCATTATGTTGAATGGAAACCATATAATAGAAGAAATCTTGATAAAGATTTAGGAACCAAATAATCAAAAATCATATATATATATTCATACATATATATATATATATATATATATATATATATATATATATATATATATATATATATATATAAAACATGTATTAACCTTTAGCTAATAACACAGTATGATTAGCCCCTTAGCCACCTATAAATATATTACACCCATTAACCCCTTGGCTATGAGTAAAACAGAACACTGCCCATTTAGGGCAACATGGTTTAAACTAATAAATAATTTTGCATTTAACCCCCTGTGTGCCAGTACACACAACACATTACCCCATTGACTTCAAGTGCACTTAGCACATAATAACCCTTTTGGTACCAGTAAAACTTTAAAACAATAATGAAACCTTTGGATTCCAGTACACAGATAACACTGGTTATTACTAGTAACATAGTTCTATAATGTATATATAAGTGGGATTGTAGCAGCTCTGTTACAAATGCAATGGCTATCCCTGTGTTTGATGCTGATCCGCTGTTTTGTGCTGCACTTGTGATTATTCACTAGTACCTGTTAGCCCAGCCTTTCCTCTTAGGATCAGCAGCATTTAACAGGGATGCCACCAACATTTCAAGAGATCCCATAGATGGCGGGGGATGTGTGCATGCTGTATCTTTCAGCTCATCAGGGTGCCAAAGGACTCAATGCTGGTGGTTTTGAGTCTGTGTCTTTACACCTTGGGGATTTTCATGTTTGGGGAGTCCTTGGACAAAGGGATGGATATTAATGGTATATCTCTGTACAACAAGCAACACATATCACCGCCGCCACTATACACAGACACACAAACAAATAGAATATGTTTATTTTCGTGTTTCACAACCTTTCTTGTATAAGGACTTACTTCAAATTTATTTGACAAGACTTCTTTCTTTCCTAAATATCACTAGTTGCTAGATCTCAACTGTGCCATACAAATTGAGCCACTATTAATTAAACTAGCAACAGCAAATTCTTAAAACTGGCTTCATTTGTGCAGCTGTAACACAGTCAAACATTGCTTACCCTCTTATTTAAATGTACCTTGTGTAAAGGGCTTTGAGTCCAACCCAGAGAAAAGCGCTACATAAGTTGTTGTTATTCACCTAGATTAAAAGGATGGACAGCTGCTTAAATCCTATTAGCTGTTTTAATCAGCCAATAGGATTTAAGCAGCTCTCATCTTATTTGCTGATTTTAATTTTTCAGCCAATAGTAATGCAACGGTACCCCAATATAAAAGTGGTAACTTGCATTCAAGCTTCAGTGTGCGGCGGTCGATCACATGAAGAGGACATTTCACGCTGGATGTTGCTGCCGGTCCTGGACAGCTCCGTGTCGCCACAGCTATGCGTCACCGGAATGAAGATAGAAGATGCCCCGTGATAGAGGAAGATGTCGCTGCCTGGATGAAGACTTTTCGCCGCCTGGATCAAGATGGATGTCAGGACTTCTGGACCTGTGAGTAGATTTCCTGGGGTTAGTGTAAGATTTTTGTGGGGTGTTTTTTTTAGATTTTTTATTTTAATGGGCAGTAAAAGAGCTGAATGCCCATACAAATGTCCCTTTAGGGGCAATTTTAGAGTTGTTTTTTTTTATTTTGAAGGGTTGGTTGGTTGGGTGGGGGTTTACTTTTAGGAGGGACTTTGTAATTTTTTAAGATAAAAGAGCTGTTTAACTTTTAAGGGCTATTGCTACTTTATTGTTAGGTTATGGGGTCTTTTTATTTTGGGGTGGCTTTTTTGTTTTTATAGGGCTATTAGATTAGGTGTAATTCTTATTATTTTGTATAATTGTGTTTATTATTTTTTGTAATCTTAGTTTTTTTTTATTTTCTGTAATTTTAGGGGGGGTGTTTGGTAATGTTGGATTTTATTTATTTTTTCGTAGTGTTAGGTTTTTTTAAATTTGTAATATTTTTATTTTTTTTATTCGTAGTGTTAGGTTTTATCGCACCATACCGCACAACAAGAGAAGGTTTTTCAGTAACTTGTAATGGCAACACTATGGAAAGTGCGATACTGCTAATTTTTTGGTGTCGCACCCGGTTTAGCGCACAACTTGTAATCTTGGTGATAGTTATTATTGTTATTTATTTACAGTGCTGTGTTTGCCAGCAATTAGAGCTTAGGCCTAGTTCCCATTGATATGGTAAATTGTGGAAATTGGTGCTAAAAACATCTATCTCCATTAAAGGGACACTGAACCCAAATTGTTTCTGGCATGATTCAGATAGAGCATGCAATTTTAAGCAACCTTTTAGTTTACTATTATTATATATTTTTTTCTTTCTCTTGGTATCTTTATTTGAAAAAGAAGGAATGTAAGTAAAGGAGCCGGCCCAATCTTGGTTCAGCACCCTGGATAGCGATTGCTGATTGGTGGCTACATTTATCCATGATTCAGATAGAACATACAATTTTAAACAACTTTACAATTTTATTCTATTACCAAATGTTAGTCTTTTCTTGTTATGCTTTATTGAAAAGCAGGAATGTACGTGCAAGAGTGTGCACGTGTCTGGAGCACTATATGGCAGCAGTTTTGCCACAATGTTATACATTAACAAGAGCACTAGATGGCAGCACTATTTCCTGTCATGTAGTGCTTCAGGCATGTGTGAGCTACCTATCTAGAAAGCTCTTCAACAAGGAATAACATGAGAACTAAGCAAATTTGATAATAGAAGTAAATTGGAAACGTTTTATAAAATGGTAACCTCCGTCTGAATCATGACAGAAACATTTTGAGTCCCTTTAACACTAAGGGTCACATCTATCACGCTCCGTATAGAGCTTGAAGCCCCCAGTTATGAAGCAGCGGTCTAAAGACCGCTGCTCCATAACCTGTCCGCCTGCTCTGAGGAGGCGGACAGACATCGCCGCAATTCAACACGATCGAATAAGATCAGGTTTATTGACACCCCCAGCTAGCGGCCGATTGGCCTCGAATCTGCAGGGGTGGCGTTGCACCAGCAGATCACAAAACCCAATTTGTTTTCAGCATTCAGAGAGAGCAAACAATTAAAAAAAATGTTTTTCCAATTTACTTATTTTATCAAATTTGCATCATTCTCGTGTTATTCTTTGTTGAAGATACCTAGATAGGTAGCATGAACATGTCTGAAGCAAGCTTGTGTTCTTGCTAATTTATAACATTCTTGCCAGTAGAAGACCTACTCAACAGAAGGCCCTGGTCCAAAAAAAACAGTAATAAGCAATAGCAATAATATACATGCTTCTCTGATTTTAAATATACCCTGTGTGTGTGTGTTTATATATATATATATATATATATATATATATATATACACACATACACACTGATAATGAGCATGCTGATATAATGATACTGAGTGAATACTATATATATATTTATAGGGTATACACTGGTAGTGAGCATACTGTGCTGTATAATGATATGAGTTTCTATACACTATACCCTGATAACTATATATACGCTGATGAATATACTGTGCTGTATAATGATAGGAGTTTCTATGCACTATACCCTGATGAGTATATATACGCTGATGAATATACTGTGCTGTATAATGATATGAGTTTCTATACACTATACCCTGATGAGTATATATACGCTGATGAATATACTGTGCTGTATAATGATATGAGTTTCTATACACTATACCCTGATGAGTATATATATATGCTGATGAATATACTGTGCTATATAATGATATGAGTTTCTATACACTATACCCTGATGAGTATATATATATATGCTGATGAATATACTGTGCTGTATAATGATATGAGTTTCTATACACTATACCCTGATGAGTATATATATGCTGATGAATATACTGTGCTGTATAATTATATGAGTTTCTATGCACTATACCCTGATGAGTATATATACGCTGATGAATATACTGTGCTGTATAATGATATGAGTTTCTATGCACTATACCCTGATGAGTATATATATGCTGATGAATATACTGTGCTATATAATGATATGAGTTTCTATACACTATACCCTGATAAGTATATATACGCTGATGAATATACTGTGCTGTATAATGATATGAGTTTCTATGCACTATACCCTGATGAGTATATATATGCTGATGAATATACTGTGCTGTATAATGATATGAGTTTCTATACACTATACCCTGATGAGTATATATACGCTGATGAATATACTGTGCTGTATAATGATATGAGTTTCTATGCACTATACCCTGATGAGTATATATATGCTGATGAATATACTGTGCTATATAATGATATGAGTTTCTATACACTATACCCTGATAAGTATATATACGCTGATGAATATACTGTGCTGTATAATTATATGAGTTTCTATGCACTATACCCTGATGAGTATATATAAGCTGATGAATATACTGTGCTATGTAATGATATGAGTTTCTATACACTATACCCTGATGAGTATATATACCCTGATGAGTATATATACGCTGATGAATATACTGTGCTGTATAATGATATAAGTTTCTATGCACTATACCCTGATGAGTATATATATGCTGATGAATATACTGTGCTATATAATGATATGAGTTTCTATGCACTATACCCTGATGAGTATATATACGCTGATGAATATACTGTGCTATATAATGATATGAGTTTCTATACACTATACCCTAATGAGTATATATATATGCTGATGAATATACTGTGCTATATAATGATATGAGTTTCTATACACTATACCCTGATGAGTATATATATATATATGCTGATGAATATACTGTGCTGTATAATGATATGAGTTTCTATACACTATACCCTGATGAGTATATATACGCTGATGAATATACTGTGCTGTATAATGATATGAGTTTCTATGCACTATACCCTGATGAGTATATATACGCTGATGAATATACTGTGCTATGTAATGATATGAGTTTCTATGCACTATACCCTGATGAGTATATATAAGCTGATGAATATACTGTGCTATGTAATGATATGAGTTTCTATACACTATACCCTGATGAGTATATATACCCTGATGAGTATATATACGCTGATGAATATACTGTGCTGTATAATGATATGAGTTTCTATGCACTATACCCTGATGAGTATATATATGCTGATGAATATACTGTGCTATATAATGATATGAGTTTCTATGCACTATACCCTGATGAGTATATATACGCTGATGAATATACTGTGCTATATAATGATATGAGTTTCTATACACTATACCCTGATGAGTATATATATATGCTGATGAATATACTGTGCTATATAATGATATGAGTTTCTATACACTATACCCTGATGAGTATATATATATATATGCTGATGAATATACTGTGCTGTATAATGATATGAGTTTCTATGCACTATACCCTGATGAGTATATATAAGCTGATGAATATACTGTGCTATGTAATGATATGAGTTTCTATACACTATACCCTGATGAGTATATATACCCTGATGAGTATATATACGCTGATGAATATACTGTGCTGTATAATGATATGAGTTTCTATGCACTATACCCTGATGAGTATATATATGCTGATGAATATACTGTGCTATATAATGATATGAGTTTCTATGCACTATACCCTGATGAGTATATATACGCTGATGAATATACTGTGCTATATAATGATATGAGTTTCTATACACTATACCCTGATGAGTATATATATATATGCTGATGAATATACTGTGCTATATAATGATATGAGTTTCTATACACTATACCCTGATGAGTATATATATATATATATGCTGATGAATATACTGTGCTGTATAATGATATGAGTTTCTATACACTATACCCTGATGAGTATATATACGCTGATGAATATACTGTGCTGTATAATGATATGAGTTTCTATGCACTATACCCTGATGAGTATATATACGCTGATGAATATACTGTGCTATGTAATGATATGAGTTTCTATACACTATACCCTGATAAGTATATATACGCTGATGAATATACTGTGCTGTATAATGATATGAGTTTCTATACACTATACCCTGATGAGTATATATACCCTGATGAGTATATATACGCTGATTAATATACTGTGCTGTATAGTTATATGAGTTTCTATGCACTATACCCTGATGAGTATATATAAGCTGAAGAATATACTGTGCTATGTAATGATATGAGTTTCTATACACTATACCCTGATAAGTATATATACGCTGATGAATATACTGTGCTGTATAATGATTTGAGTTTCTATACACTATACCCTGATGAGTATATATAAGCTGATGAATATACTGTGCTATGTAATGATATGAGTTTCTATACACTATTCCCTGATGAGTATATATACCCTGATGAGTATATATTATATACGCTGATGAATATACTGTGCTGTATAATGATATGAGTTTCTATGCACTATACCCTGATGAGTATATATATGCTGATGAATATACTGTGCTATATAATGATATAAGTTTCTATGCACTATACCCTGATGAGTATATATACGCTGATGAATATACTGTGCTATATAATGATATGAGTTTCTATACAGTATACCCTGATGAGTATATATATATGCTGATGAATATACTGTGCTATATAATGATATGAGTTTCTATACACTATACCCTGATGAGTATATATATATATATATATGCTGATGAATATACTGTGCTGTATAATGATATGAGTTTCTATACACTATACCCTGATGAGTATATATATGCTGATGAATATACTGTGCTGTATAATTATATGAGTTTCTATGCACTATACCCTGATGAGTATATATACGCTGATGAATATACTGTGCTGTATAATGATATGAGTTTCTATACACTATACCCTGATGAGTATATATATGCTGATGAATATACTGTGCTGTATAATGATATTAGTTTCTATGCACTATACCCTGATGGGTATATATACGCTGATGAATATACTGTGCTATATAATGATATGAGTTTCTATACACTATACCCTGATAAGTATATATACGCTGATGAATATACTGTGCTGTATAATGATATGAGTTTCTATACACTATACCCTGATAAGTATATATACGCTGATGAATATACTGTGCTGTATAATGATATGAGTTTCTATACACTACACCCTGATAAGTATATATACGCTGATGAATATACTGTGCTATATAATGATATGAGTTTCTATACACTATACCCTGATGAGTATATATATGCTGATGAATATACTATGCTGTATAATGATATTAGTTTCTATACACTATACCCTGATAAGTATATATACGCTGATGAATATACTGTGCTGTATAATTATATGAGTTTCTATGCACTATACCCTGATGAGTATATATATGCTGATGAATATACTGTGCTATATAATGATATAAGTTTCTATGCACTATACCCTGATGAGTATATATACGCTGATGAATATACTGTGCTATATAATGATATGAGTTTCTATACACTATACCCTGATGAGTATATATATATGCTGATGAATATACTGTGCTATATAATGATATGAGTTTCTATACACTATACCCTGATGAGTATATATATATATATATGCTGATGAATATACTGTGCTGTATAATGATATGAGTTTCTATACACTATACCCTGATGAGTATATATATGCAGATGAATATACTGTGCTGTATAATTATATGAGTTTCTATGCACTATACCCTGATGAGTATATATAAGCTGATGAATATACTGTGCTGTATAATGATATGAGTTTCTATACACTATACCCTGATGAGTATATATATGCTGATGAATATACTGTGCTGTATAATGATATTAGTTTCTATGCACTATACCCTGATGAGTATATATACGCTGATGAATATACTGTGCTATATAATGATATGAGTTTCTATACACTATACCCTGATAATTATATATACGCTGATGAATATACTGTGCTGTATAATGATATGAGTTTCTATACACTATACCCTGATAAGTATATATACGCTGATGAATATACTGTGCTGTATAATGATATGAGTTTCTATACACTACACCCTGATAAGTATATATACGCTGATGAATATATTGTGCTATATAATGATATGAGTTTCTATACACTATACCCTGATGAGTATATATATGCTGATGAATATACTATGCTGTATAATGATATTAGTTTCTATACACTATACCCTGATAAGTATATATACGCTGATGAATATACTGTGCTGTATAATTATATGAGTTTCTATGCACTATACCCTGATGAGTATATATACGCTGATGAATATACTGTGCTGTATAATGATATGAGTTTCTATACACTATACCCTGATGAGTATATATACGCTGATGAATATACTGTGCTGTATAATTATATGAGTTTCTATGCACTATACCCTGATGAGTATATATATGCTGATGAATATACTGTGCTGTATAATGATATGAGTTTCTATGCACTATACCCTGATGAGTATATATATGCTGATGAATATACTGTGCTGTATAATGATATGAGTTTCTATGCACTATACCCTGATGAGTATATATACCCTGATGAGTATATATACGCTGATGAATATACTGTGCTGTATAATGATATGAGTTTCTATGCAGTATACCCTGAGTATATATACCCTGATGAGTATATATACACTGATGAATATACTGTGCTGTATAATGATATGAGTTTCTATGCACTATACCCTGATAAGTATATATACGCTGATGAATATACTGTGCTGTATAATGATATGAGTTTCTATACACTATACCCTGATGAGTATATATATGCTGATGAATATACTGTGCTGTATAATGATATGAGTTTCTATGCACTATACCCTGATAAGTATATATATGCTGATGAATATACTGTGCTGTATAATGATATGAGTTTCTATACACTATACCCTGATGAGTATATATATACCCTGATGAGTATATATACGCTGATGAATATACTGTGCTGTATAATGATATGAGTTTCTATGCACTATACCCTGATAAGTATATACACGCTGATGAATATACTGTGCTGTATAATGATATGAGTTTCTATACACTATACCCTGATGAGTATATATAAGCTGATGAATATACTGTGCTGTATAATGATATGAGTTTCTATACACTATACGCTGATGAGTATATATACGCTGATGAATATACTGTGCTGTATAATGATATGAGTTTCTATACACTATACCCTGATGAGTATATATACGCTGATGAATATACTGTGCTGTATAATGATATGAGTTTCTATACACTATACCCTGATAAGTATATATATGCTGATGAATATACTGTGCTGTATAATGATATGAGTTTCTATACACTACACCCTGATAAGTATATATACGCTGATGAATATACTGTGCTGTATAATGATATGAGTTTCTATACACTATACCCTGATAAGTATATTTACGCTGATGAATATACTGTGCTGTATAATGATATGAGTTTCTATGCACTATACCCTGATGAGTATATATACGCTGATGAATATACTGTGCTGTATAATGATATGAGTTTCTGTACACTATACCCTGATGAGTATATATACGCTGATGAATATACTGTGCTATATAATGATATGAGTTCCTATACACTATACCCTGATGAGTATATATACGCTGATGAGTATATATACGCTGATGAATATACTGTGCTGTATAATGATGGAATATCTATACACTATACCCTGATGAGTATATATACGCTGATGAGTATATATGCGCTGATGAATATACTGTGCTGTATAATGATGGAATATCTATACACTAATAGTGGGACACGCTGCCCTGTATAATTATGTATCCATACGCAGAAAATGACCACACAGGCACACGTCTATTCATAGGCGGACTGCTATGGGCCCCCCAGCACTTGGGCCCTGGTGCCACTGCACCTGCTGCACCAATGGTAGTTCTGTCCATGATTCTTGCTAAACTACTGCCATATAGTGCTGCAGACACGTGGACGCTCCCTAGCTTACCTTCCTGCTTTTCAACAAAGGATACCAAGAAGAAGAAAAATGATAATAGACGTAAATAAGAAAGTTGTTTAAAATTGCATGGTATATTGAATCAGGAAATACATTTTTTATGTACCTTTAATGCTGTGAATTACTTTAAAATACACTATTTATTTTATTGTATAGCAGCTCCCATAGATAGTAGCTTTTGTCATTTCTTTGGGAGCTGTCATGATCAGGTCACCATTATAATTTGTGATTATGAAAGGTTGGTCAATGTGTAGCGACCCTGTTTCTATCGGTTGGTGTCTAGTGCTCAGTGGGGTCATGTTAACATGCCTGTAGTATTTCTGCAGAGGCTATATTTATGGCTCTATGTAATAACCAATGGAAAGACTAAATTACCTCTGCTGCATTATGAAGAGAAAACTGATGTGGCTATTATTTATATAGATACCAGTGTTATCCCTATATACTTAGACAATGGGTCCTCTGAGGCCCCAGACCATCCAATAACGTATTAAAACAAAGAGTCTCACTCACCTTAACCACAGCTGCACTAACACTACATTTAACCCTGTAACACCCATGGACACAAGGCCACAATTAATCCTAACCGTTGCCATGTCATCAACAACTACATTAACCCTTACACACCAAAAGCTTTCAACCTGAATTTGCCCAATCTCTGTCAAAATAAAGTCTTATTATGAATTAAATCATAAGCTACTCAGAAGAGAGTTTTATATTCAATGCAATCTTGTTCTTTCTTAAAGGGATAGTCTAGTCAAAATTAAACTTTCATGATTCAGATAGCGCATGCAATTGTAAGCAACTTTCTAATTTACTCTTATTATCAATTTTTTTTTCTCTTGGTATCTTTATTTTAAAAAGCTGGAATGTAAGCTTAGAAGTCGGCCTATTTTTGGTTCAGCACCTAGGTAGCGCTTGCTGATTGGATGTAAATAGGAGTAAATTAGAAAGTTGCTTAAAATTGTATGCTTTATCTGAATCATGAAGGTTTAATTTTGACTAGACTATCCCTTTAAAGGGCACTTTTATCTTTTTTTTTATATTTGTAATATTAACAATCTTATGTGTTGTGTACATGGATATTACACTATAAATAAAGATGCATACATAAAAATACAGATATGCTTGAGATGGGAAATAAAGTTGTATTTCCTTGTGGGGTTAAATAGATCTGTTTATGGTGGCAGGTACATCTGTTAATGCTGATATTGACAGATAGACCTGTGATAACTCAGAGGCAGATACATCTTTGATAGCTTGTTGACAGATCTGTGATTGTTGGCTGTTTGCAGCTACTTTTGTAATGGCCGGTGCAGGGAGATAAAGCTGTAATTGTTGGGTGTGTGAAGACAGGACAGCTGGGGGGTTGAAGGCAGGACTGCTATGGTATTGGTCATTGATAGATCTGGGAGTGCTGATTGTACAGATTACTGGTTTCGGATGGAAAGATCTTTTTTATTCTTGGAGCTGAGCTTCCATAGAGACCTGTGAATAGATAGACTATTAAGGAGTACTGCAAATTGCTGGTGATCACCCGTGGGAGTATCCGTGTTGATTACATTTAAAATAGAGTAAATTTAGATGCCTACAGCAGAATGCATCAGAAAGAATGCAAGAGGCACTCTTACATTTCATAACATGTAGATTTGTTCTTATACTGAACTACTGTATATTCAACCTATAACACACAGACTGAAAATCGGTAGAACCTGCATGGAATCTGGATGTTGCTGTTTCCAAAAAGAGTTAATTGTGTCAGGAAATAGTTAACCTCACAAGAGTACGTGAAGTTTCAGCCTGACACACAGACAGATATGGCTGGGACTATACTGCAATTTTCTGTTTTAATTAAGTTAATTAATAATTTACCATTCTTTGGAAACATTCCGAATGAACTTAAAATAAATCTGGGGGTGTGATGTCTGTGAAATATATGGGCGGGGTCACAAGACAATATAAAGCACGTACCATGCATCCTACAAGTAACCAATAGAACACTGATCTGCACTAAACATACTGAATCCCTCTGCATACAATAATGCACTGATCCACCCACACCAATAATAAAGATTGATCCAATAATGCTTAGATCAGCACACAGTGAATACACTGATCAAACCTGCATCAAATACACTGATCCACCCATTAATGCATTGATCAGGCACCATAAGTAATTTAGTAATGCTCTAATCTCTATGTCCCCAATAACTAAAGCATCTATAATTATAGTGATCTGATTCCTGTATTCACATCATGTGCTTATTTACTGTGTATTCAATAATACATTACCTATCCCACACCCAGTAGTATGTCAACATACCCAGCAGTCAAGGAACTGCCATTTACCTCCATACTGAAATATTAACCCTTTTAAATAAATACAGTTATAAATAGGTAGTAGAGATTCCCCACCAGTACCCCTGCCCTCATAATATTAGATTGCGAGCTCCTCAGAGCAGGCCCTTTGGGCAGGGGGAAAGGGACACCCCCCAGGGCCCCAAACTTTCAGGGGTGAGAGTATGAGAAGGTGCAATGTGTATCCTGTATTTCTCCAACATAGGTGTGTCCGGTCCACGGCGTCATCCTTACTTGTGGGATATTCTCTTCCCCAACAGGAAATGGCAAAGAGCCCAGCAAAGCTGGTCACATGATCCCTCCTAGGCTCCGCCTACCCCAGTCATTCTCTTTGCCGTTGTACAGGCAACATCTCCACGGAGATGGCTTAGAGTTTTTTAGTGTTTAACTGTAGTTTTTATTATTCAATCAAGAGTTTGTTATTTTGAAATAGTGCTGGTATGTACTATTTACTCAGAAACAGAAAAGAGATGAAGATTTCTGTTTGTATGAGGAAAATGATTTTAGCAACCGTAACTAAAATCCATGGCTGTTCCACACAGGACTGTTGAGAGCAATTAACTTCAGTTGGGGGAACAGTGTGCAGTCTCTTGCTGCTTGAGGTATGACACATTCTAACAAGACGATGTAATGCTGGAAGCTGTCATTTTCCCTATGGGATCCGGTAAGCCATGTTTATTACGATCGTAAATAAGGGCTTCACAAGGGCTTATTAAGACTGTAGACTTTTTCTGGGCTAAATCGATTCATTATTAACACATATTTAGCCTTGAGGAATCATTTTATCTGGGTATTTTGATATAATAATATCGGCAGGCACTGTATTAGACACCTTATTCCTTAGGGGCTTTCCCAAAGCATAAGCAGAGCCTCATTTTCGCGCCGGTGTGGCGCACTTGTTTTTGAGAGGCATGGCATGCAGTCGCATGTGAGAGGAGCTCTGATACTTAGAAAAGACTTTCTGAAGGCGTCATTTGGTATCGTATTCCCCTTTGGGCTTGGTTGGGTCTCAGCAAAGCAGATACCAGGGACTGTAAAGGGGTTAAAGTTTAAAACGGCTCCGGTTCCGTTATTTTAAGGGTTAAAGCTTCCAAATTTGGTGTGCAATACTTTTAAGGCTTTAAGACACTGTGGTGAAAATTTGATAAATTTTGAACAATTCCTTCATGTTTTTTCGCAATTGCAGTAATAAAGTGTGTTCAGTTTAAAATTTAAAGTGACAGTAACGGTTTTATTTTTAAACGTTTTTGTACTTTGTTATCAAGTTTATGCCTGTTTAACATGTCTGAACTACCAGATAGACTGTGTTCTGAATGTGGGGAAGCCAGAATTCCTATTCATTTAAATAAATGTGATTTATGTGATAATGACAATGATGCCCAAGATGATTCCTCAAGTGAGGGGAGTAAGCATGGTACTGCATCATTCCCTCCTTCGTCTACACGAGTCTTGCCCACTCAGGAGGCCCCTAGTACATCTAGCGCGCCAATACTCCTTACTATGCAACAATTAACGGCTGTAATGGATAATTCTGTCAAAAACATTTTAGCCAAAATAAACACTTGTCAGCGTAAGCGCGGCTGCTCTGTTTTAGATACTGAAGAGCATGACGACGCTGATATTAATATCTCTGAAGGGCCCCTAACCCAGTCTGATGGGGCCAGGGAGGTTTTGTCTGAGGGAGAAATTACTGATTCAGGGAACATTTCTCAACAGGCTGAACCTGATGTGATTGCATTTAAATTTAAGTTGGAACATCTCCGCATTCTGCTTAAGGAGGTATTATCCACTCTGGATGATTGTGACAAGTTGGTCATCCCAGAGAAACTATGTAAAATGGACAAGTTCCTAGAGGTGCCGGGGCTCCCAGAAGCTTTTCCTATACCCAAGCGGGTGGCGGACATTGTTAATAAAGAATGGGAGAGGCCCGGTATTCCTTTCGTCCCTCCCCCCATATTTAAAAAATTGTTTCCTATGGTCGACCCCAGAAAGGACTTATGGCAGACAGTCCCCAAGGTCGAGGGAGCGGTTTCCACTTTAAACAAACGCACCACTATACCCATAGAGGATAGTTGTGCTTTCAAAGATCCTATGGATAAAAAATTAGAAGGTTTGCTTAAAAAGATGTTTGTTCAGCAGGGTTACCTTCTACAACCAATTTCATGCATTGTCCCTGTCGCTACAGCCGCATGTTTCTGGTTCGATGAGCTGATAAAGGCGGTCGATAGTGATTCTCCTCCTTATGAGGAGATTATGGACAGAATCAATGCTCTCAAATTGGCTAATTCTTTCACCCTCGACGCCACTTTGCAATTGGCTAGGTTAGCGGCTAAGAATTCTGGGTTTGCTATTGTGGCGCGCAGAGCGCTTTGGTTGAAATCTTGGTCGGCTGATGCGTCTTCCAAGAACAAGCTACTTAACATTCCTTTCAAGGGGAAAACGCTGTTTGGCCCTGACTTGAAAGAGATTATCTCTGATATCACTGGGGGTAAGGGCCACGCCCTTCCTCAGGATCGGCCTTTCAAGGCAAAAAATAAACCTAATTTTCGTCCCTTTCGTAGAAACGGACCAGCCCAAGGTGCTACGTCCTCTAAGCAAGAGGGTAATACTTCTCAAGCCAAGCCAGCTTGGAGACCAATGCAAGGCTGGAACAAAGGAAAGCAGGCCAAGAAACCTGCCACTGCTACCAAGACTGCATGAAATGTTGGCCCCCGATCCGGGACCGGATCTGGTGGGGGGCAGACTCTCTCTCTTCGCTCAGGCTTGGGCAAGAGATGTTCTGGATCCTTGGGCGCTAGAAATAGTCTCCCAAGGTTATCTTTTGGAATTCAAGGGACTTCCCCCAAGGGGGAGGTTCCACAGGTCTCAGTTGTCTTCAGACCACATAAAAAGACAGGCATTCTTACATTGTGTAGAAGACCTGTTAAAAATGGGAGTGATTCATCCTGTTCCATTAAGAGAACAAGGGATGGGGTTCTACTCCAATCTGTTTATAGTTCCCAAAAAAGAGGGAACGTTCAGACCAATCTTAGATCTCAAGATCTTAAACAAGTTTCTCAAGGTTCCATCGTTCAAGATGGAAACCATTCGAACTATTCTTCCTTCCATCCAGGAAGGTCAATTCATGACCACGGTGGATTTAAAGGATGCGTATCTACATATTCCTATCCACAAGGAACATCATCGGTTCCTAAGGTTCGCATTCCTGGACAAACATTACCAGTTCGTGGCGCTTCCTTTCGGATTAGCCACTGCTCCAAGGATTTTCACAAAGGTACTAGGGTCCCTTCTAGCTGTGCTAAGACCAAGGGGCATTGCTGTAGTACCTTACTTGGACGACATTCTGATTCAAGCGTCGTCCCTTCCTCAAGCAAAGGCTCACACGGACATCGTCCTGGCCTTTCTCAGATCTCACGGATGGAAAGTGAACGTGGAAAAGAGTTCTCTATCCCCGTCAACAAGGGTTCCCTTCTTGGGAACAATTATAGACTCCTTAGAAATGAGGATTTTTCTAACAGAGGCCAGAAAAACAAAACTTCTAGACTCTTGTCGGATACTTCATTCCGTTCCTCTTCCTTCCATAGCTCAGTGCATGGAAGTGATCGGGTTGATGGTAGCGGCAATGGACATAGTTCCTTTTGCGCGCATTCATCTAAGACCATTACAACTGTGCATGCTCAGTCAGTGGAATGGGGACTATACAGACTTGTCTCCGAAGATACAAGTAAATCAGAGGACCAGAGACTCACTCCGTTGGTGGCTGTCCCTGGACAACCTGTCACAAGGGATGACATTCCGCAGACCAGAGTGGGTCATTGTCACGACCGACGCCAGTCTGATGGGCTGGGGCGCGGTCTGGGGATCCCTGAAAGCTCAGGGTCTTTGGTCTCGGGAAGAATCTCTTCTACCGATAAATATTCTGGAACTGAGAGCGATATTCAATGCTCTCAAGGCTTGGCCTCAGCTAGCGAGGGCCAAGTTCATACGGTTTCAATCAGACAACATGACAACTGTTGCGTACATCAACCATCAGGGGGGAACAAGGAGTTCCCTAGCGATGGAAGAAGTGACCAAAATCATTCTATGGGCGGAGTCTCACTCCTGCAACCTGTCTGCTATCCACATCCCAGGAGTGGAAAATTGGGAAGCGGATTTTCTGAGTCGTCAGACATTGCATCCGGGGGAGTGGGAACTCCATCCGGAAATCTTTGCCCAAGTCACTCAGCTGTGGGGCATTCCAGACATGGATCTGATGGCCTCTCGTCAGAACTTCAAAGTTCCTTGCTACGGGTCCAGATCCAGGGATCCCAAGGCGGCTCTAGTGGATGCACTAGTAGCACCTTGGACCTTCAAACTAGCTTATGTGTTCCCGCCCTTTCCTCTCATCCCCAGGCTGGTAGCCAGGATCAATCAGGAGAGGGCGTCGGTGATCTTGATAGCTCCTGCGTGGCCACGCAGGACTTGGTATGCAGATCTGGTGAATATGTCATCGGCTCCACCTTGGAAGCTACCTTTGAGACGAGACCTTCTTGTTCAGGGTCCGTTCGAACATCCGAATCTGGTTTCACTCCAGCTGACTGCTTGGAGATTGAACGCTTGATTTTATCGAAGCGAGGGTTCTCAGATTCTGTTATCGATACTCTTGTTCAGGCCAGAAAGCCTGTAACTAGAAAGATTTACCACAAAATTTGGAAAAAATATATCTGTTGGTGTGAATCTAAAGGATTCCCTTGGGACAAGGTTAAGATTCCTAGGATTCTATCCTTCCTTCAAGAAGGATTGGAAAAAGGATTATCTGCAAGTTCCCTGAAGGGACAGATTTCTGCCTTGTCGGTGTTACTTCACAAAAAACTGGCTGCTGTGCCAGATGTTCAAGCTTTTGTTCAGGCTCTGGTTAGAATTAAGCCTGTTTACAAACCTTTGACTCCTCCTTGGAGTCTCAATTTAGTTCTTTCAGTTCTTCAGGGGGTTCCGTTTGAACCCTTGCATTCCGTTGATATTAAATTATTATCTTGGAAAGTTTTGTTTTTAGTTGCAATTTCTTCTGCCAGAAGAGTTTCAGAATTATCTGCTCTGCAGTGTTCTCCTCCTTATCTGGTGTTCCATGCAGATAAGGTGGTTTTACGTACTAAACCTGGTTTTCTTCCAAAAGTTGTTTCTAACAAAAACATTAACCAGGAGATTATCGTACCTTCTCTGTGTCCGAAACCAGTTTCAAAGAAGGAACGTTTGTTGCACAATTTGGATGTTGTTCGCGCTCTAAAATTCTATTTAGATGCTACAAAGGATTTTAGACAAACATCTTCCTTGTTTGTTGTTTATTCCGGTAAAAGGATAGAGGTCAAAAAGCAACTTCTACCTCTCTCTCTTTTTGGATTAAAAGCATCATCAGATTGGCTTACGAGACTGCCGGATGGCAGCCTCCCGAAAGAATCACAGCTCATTCCACTAGGGCTGTGGCTTCCACATGGGCCTTCAAGAACGAGGCTTCTGTTGATCAGATATGTAGGGCAGCGACTTGGTCTTCACTGCACACTTTTACCAAATTTTACAAGTTTGATACTTTTGCTTCTTCTGAGGCTATTTTTGGGAGAAAGGTTTTGCAAGCCGTGGTGCCTTCCATTTAGGTGACCTGATTTGCTCCCTCCCTTCATCCGTGTCCTAAAGCTTTGGTATTGGTTCCCACAAGTAAGGATGACGCCGTGGACCGGACACACCTATGTTGGAGAAAACAGAATTTATGTTTACCTGATAAATTACTTTCTCCAACGGTGTGTCCGGTCCACGGCCCGCCCTGGTTTTTTAATCAGGTCTGATAATTTATTTTCTTTAACTACAGTCACCACGGTACCATATGGTTTCTCCTATGCAAATATTCCTCCTTAACGTCGGTCGAATGACTGGGGTAGGCGGAGCCTAGGAGGGATCATGTGACCAGCTTTGCTGGGCTCTTTGCCATTTCCTGTTGGGGAAGAGAATATCCCACAAGTAAGGATGACGCCGTGGACCGGACACACCGTTGGAGAAAGTAATTTATCAGGTAAACATAAATTCTGTTTTTGTTTGTGAAGAAGTGTTTATGGTATCAGGTGGTGTAATATATACTGTTATTCTTATATATTGCAAACACCTAATGTTGGGACAGGGGTGGGCCATACAGGGTGCAGGGAATACAGGGGGAGGAGAAAAAGATTGCTGGGCTGTGGGGTCCTGCAAATTTGTCTTGCCCAGGGCCCCACAATAGCTAAGGGTGCCCCTGGTCCACCTCCTCTTGTATTGGCTTGTTTTGTATTTTTTATGTATCTGTATTATTTAAAGGGACAGTCTAGTATAAATTAAACTTTCATTATTCAGATAGGACTTTTAATTTTAATCAACTTTCCAATTTACTTTTATCATCAAATTTGCTTTTTCCTCTTGGTATTCTTAGTTTAAACTAAACATAGGTAGGCTCATATGCTAATTTCTAAGCCTTTGAGGGCTGCCTCTTATCACATGCTTTTTAAATCTCTTTTCAACACAACGAGACAGAAAGTACACGTGGGCCAAGGTAATCACAGAGGTAAAAAGTATATTAATATAAATGTGTTGGTTATGCAAAACTGGGGAATGGGTAATAAAGGGATTATCTATCTTTTAAAACAATAACAATTCTATGGTAGACTGTCCCTTTAAACATGAAACATTGTCATTGAATACCCATACTCATGCAACCCCTGCTTATGCACCCAGCGCTTTACAAATAAAGGTAATAACAATAATAGAATTTTGCACCCATAAACTTTTATGGTCTAGAGCCACCTTTGATATAGCCCACTAGCATTATTACCCTAATGATCCTGCTCCCAATAATATATTAGTCTACTAACACTCTGTTCTATATAGCAAAAAATAAACTCACATATTTAGATATAAATTCACACTTATATCACATATGTGAGCACATTTTTTTTTTTTTTTTTTTTTTTTGTTCTTTCAACAGCTATATTTATTTATTTAGAGAAATTCAAAGTATATAAAGAATAAACTTCTCAAATATTAATAAAACAAGCAACATAAAGAGTTCCTGATGAACAAAATAAATCACATAGACTTGCCTGTGTGCTGAATCAAAGTCTAGATTGTTATGTATTAGACATTTCATAATTAATCCCCAGTTTAAATTGAACTCTCATAGGCTAGTTCATGGGCACTATGGATCTGAAAGTTTTATATTAACTAGTTATAATTTAAAGGTACACTCAAGTCAAAATAAACTTTTATGATTCAGATAGAACATGCAGTTTTAAGACACTTTCCAATTTACTTCCATTATCAAATTTTGCACAGTCTTTTTACATGCACACCTTCCGAGGAACAAGATGCCACTGAGCATGTGCACAAGCCCACAGGGTATATGTATACTAGTCCGTGATTGGCTGATGTCCGTCACACGATACAGGGGGCTGGAAAATGGGAGAAAAAATAAACTTGACAGAAAAAACTCCACTGCCCACCCGAAATTCAGAGTAGGCGCTAAATAATTGTCTCCCTAGTATGCACTTGTTAAAGGTGAGCACATTTATTTTTTATTAAGGAATAGCCCTTGGGCTATGACACAATGTTTTCTGGATACTACACAATATTAATTAATTGAGCTATGTGCATCCAATAAGATATTGATCTACTTAATATACAATAATACAATACTCATCCTCTCAGCCAATAATATACAGTGTCTAATCAATAATGAGTTGATCTATCCTGCATTTGATAATGCACTGAATCAGTATTGCACCTATTAAACTTGTAAAAAAAGAATGCACCAATACACACCACAACTAAAATTATTCACATAAAAAATATTTTCACTTATTATTATGCTAATCATTCCCACACTGATCATGTAGTCATAAATGCACTGATCCTTGCTGCACAAAATAGTACAGCAACCCACAATATATAGCTGTAATGATTCAAATTATATTTCTTTTCATTTTAGAACTATACTCTCTACCATCTCAACTCATAGCACACTATCAGTTGGTAATGGGTGGCTATTGCCCCCTCTCTAAAATATAGTTGTTGTAATGTAGTCTGAATTTTATTTATACTATGAAATTTATGAGAACTGCATTAAAGGGACACTAAACCCAATTTTTTTCTTTAATTATTCAGATTGAGCATGCAATTTTAAGCAACTTTCTAATTTACTCCTATTACTCCTATTATCAACTTTTCTTTGTTTTTTCTTGCTATTTTTATTTAAAAAGCAGACATGTAAAGCTTAATAGCCTGCCCATTTTTGGTTGAGAACCTGAGTTATGCTTGCTTATTGGTTTGCTAAATGTAGCCACCAATAGGCAAGCACTATCCAGGGTGCTGAACCTAAAATGGTCTGGCTCCTATGCTTTAAATTCCATCTTTTTAAATAAAGATATCAAGAGAACAAAGGAAAAATTGATAGTAGGAGTAAATTAGAAAGTTGTTTAAAATTGCATGCTCTATCTGAATAAAGAAAGAAAGAAATTGTGTTTAGTATCCCTTTAAGATGTAAATGTAACCTTTACATCTCAGTTGTTCATGAGAGCCCAAACTAGTTACGTTGGGTTCACTCTAACTTTCCAGTCGTGGATAAAACCATATCATGTTTTTATTTTTTTCAGCAGATGGTGATAGTCCATGAGTTATCACATGATGTGGGATTCCTCTCCTGGTAACCCACATGTGATGACTTTTGGTCTCTCACCATCATTCATCAAGAAATTAATTTATCAGGTAAGCAAATATTTTGTTTTCTTTTAATTTGCTGTTGTTACATATTTGTGAGTTTAGGACCTCAATGAAACATCCCCAAAAGGGAAGTCTACGCTTATTGTCAGCTATTTTTATTTTCATTCAATGTGGGTGAGAATTTAGGAACCTTAGAAGCCATCTGGTTATGTAATTAGTAAATTGGGACCCACAAAGTATATTTATTTTATTAACTTGTAAGTATATGTTTATAATTGAAGTGAATGTCTAAAGACATTTAGTGATGTTTATCAGGAGTAATATGATCTATATTACTAGATTACATATTGCTAGAATACAGAATATAAAACAAGGAAAAGATGATTGCAAAGCTGAATGACATGACAGGATGCCCCTTAGGCAACTGCCTATTACGTGTGTTGATAAACCTGCCCTTTCTCATGCTTAGGTCTCACTCAGTAGCTGTGTCGTATCCTTCCCTCTGTTTCACTTAGCTATCTCCACAACTGCTGATACAGTGACTTTGTCATCCCTTCACCTCTTCTGACCAGTGCCAGATGGTGTCCCTGCACTTCCTTATTGTTCTGAACTTTTCCCTTTAACGCCATCCTTGGCAAACAACTATCACATCAGAAGATAAGTCAAGCCACAATGTGACCGATGAGGGGTTGGCCTTCTCTGTCTGTGGCTACAGGTGCAAGAGAGTGCTGCCTGGTCATATGAGTTTAGCAAGCAATTCTCCCAGCTTGGCACTTTTCTTTTTCCCAGCACACTGTGTACTGACCGGTCCTTGTTCTCTCAACTGTATCATTCTCTCACATCCTGCCTGTTTCTTACCTTTACGCTCTTTGCTGACCATTCCAGACCCTCCTACCCTGACCCTCCTGTTCTGCTGTATTCACCCCCTCTCATTTTCAAACCCTGAGCTTACCAATTCCATTCTTCTTTATTCTTCTCTGCCTGTCTTTTCATTTACCCTGTGTGTTTGTTGTCTGTCTCTATATATCTCTCACTCTCTCTTTCTGTCTCTCTCTTCTCTGCCTCTCTGGATTCTTGCAGCCTCATTACATTTTCATTGGCGGGGGTGGTGAAAAACAGCCAGAAATCCAGACAGTTTTTCCATTTCTCACCGCCCACAATCAATGATGAAATCCCTGAGTGTGCATGGATCTGATAGAAGATTCAAAGCAGCCTTCCCGTATGGACTAAGGGTAGGAGACTGGGACACCCCTGAACAAGCACACAACACCCCTAAACAACTGCTGGCAGCATGCCAAGTATAAAAAAAAAACTGATTTTAATTTTTGATAAAGGCTTTGCAAGAATAGACAGTACCAGACCTACAAAAAATAGCTGGTAAAAGTTACATCATTCTATTCTGTTACTCTGGGAGCCAGGAAACCACAGCTGCTAGAATTTTTCTTTGGACATTGCCATATAGAAACACCCTTTCTTGACTCTCAAAAACTGTGTGTTGGGTTCCTTCAGTGTCTCACTTTACACAAATATTGACCTGCTGGTGCTTTGTGTCCAGGTTTAGTGGCTGCATTGAGTAGTTACAGATAAAGATGTGTAACTTCAAAGTAATGTTTTGTATTTTGGTACAACAAAAAATTTCATTACACATAAAAGGATGCTTTTGTGATTTCAAAGAGTACATTGCAAACATTGCATCCTCATTCATTTCATATATAAATAAGCAGCGGTTTGTGACTATTTTCGCATCATTTTTGGATTATTATATCTATGTTGCTATCAGAACAGTGTTAAATCTTAAGAAGCACATTGATCTATGTGTAAATGCATAGTTTTATATGTAAATGTTTATCTTAAAGGTATACTGAACCCAACTTTTTTCTTTCAGGATTCAGATAGAGTGGGCAATTTTATACAACTTTCAAATTTACTCCTATTATAATTTTTTCTTCGTTCTCTTGCTATCTTTATTTAAAAAGCAGGAATGTAAGTTTCAGAACCCTGGATAGCACTTAGCTTTCATTCCTGCTTTTCAAATAAAGATACCAAGAGAACAAAGAAAAAAATATAATAGGAGTAAATTAGAAAGTTGCTTAAAATGGCATGCTCTGTCTAAATCATGAAAGAAAATGTTTAGGTTTAGTATCCCTTTAATAAAAGCTAACCAAGACATCCAGCGTCAAATATTTTTTCCTATAAATGTCCTCTTTGCTTATCTTTCTTTATAGCAGTACCTGAGATACACAGTACCACTAATATTTAGTAATCTAAATGTATTTTGTAGGTTTGTACTGGTCAGCTACCCCTTCATTGTCAGCTACAGAAGTGTTTTGTTTACTGCATCCTTCCAAGTATTATTTTAGCAAACCAATGCTCTGACAAGGGGTGGACCCTGAAGTGATGTCATTTTGTGATGCTGCAAGGAAGAGGTGACTAGTTTTATGATTTGTGTGTTAGTGTGTCAGCTCCACTGCTGGTGTGGGGGGGGGGGGTTTCCATAAAGGTGGGGGGTTGCCAGGGGTTCAGCCTTCCTCCTTTGTAATGATACCAGTGAGATTTACATTAACGGATAACTGGTTGAAGTAAATGGAGCAGTTTGCAATTAGTTTTCAAAGTACTTATCTCATTAAAGTAAATGAATTATTGATTTAGTGACACATGCTTTTAGTGGGAGGCTCGTTGCCATCATTGCTCGTACACTGCCTTAAGGAGACAGGTTGTTCATAGCATGAGGGGCCCGAAAGCAGTATACAGAGGCTATTGGTCTTTTGGATCATGAGCACAATGTCATATTACATGGGAATGGTCATAATTCCAATCATTGTGTAACAGAAAGAAACATGGAACTCTGTACATTTCAAATCCTTTTTAAAATCTCTAATTTTGTTTGGATTTTCAATTTCTCCTATGCCCAATTCTGCCTATTTATATCTAAAATATGTTTTATTTTTCATGTTAACAGCTTTTTTTTGCTGCTGGAAGGTCTCTCCTTGTACCCACTATGCTTTCAAGTAATTAGCATTTCTTCACATTACTATTAGCCTTTCATCTTTTGTTAATCCTTTTACTGCTAAGGCTGATATAGCCCAGTGAAATTGAGTTCAGTTTACTTACTCTCCCGAGCTCTGGCACGCTTTGAGCTGGCTAATTATCCTTTAAAAAGGGTTTTTTATTACACCGTGAATAGCTTGTGTAATGTATGAATTAAATTGGGTGTGGGGGGGGGGTAACCTCTTTGGATCAGTGACTCCATCTTTAAGGTTAAATCCCCCTTTTGTCTGTTACTCAAATTCTGACAAAAACAGGGTTATACTTTTTTTGTGTAGTTATAACTCCATAAATAATGAAGACATGTTTTGACCTGTACATCATACTTTGGAAGCATTACATTAGTTAAATTAAATAAAATGATGAGACTTTGTTGTTTAAGGAAGTACATACAATATTCTTACCCTTGATTGAGATGACTAATGCGAATCCCAATATTACTCATATTTTCAAATCTCAGTTTCAATAAATAAGTTTAATATAAAAATGTAGGATTTTTTAATGATCATTTGCTGATTATAATACTCAATGTCTTCCATGTTACTTTTCTGTCCGCAATCGTAGATCCTTGAATTGGTATCATGGCTGACTCTTTTTCTACATCATGAAAAGAACACTTAAAATAATTAGCTAAATCTTTCCCCGGAGGCAGAATCCTCTCCAGCTGATCAGCTCTCATTCATATAAGATATAGTCTTTCACAAGATATACATCTTTACAAATACTGATTTTCCAAAGCTTAAGAATAAAACATACTAAAAAATCACTTATGTTCAATAATATTATGTAGTGGACATTCAGGGAAGACTACCATATCTAAACATATCTATCAATCAGGGGCGCGATCAAATATACGGCGCAGGTTTTGGCGCAAGTGTGGGAACCTGCGCCGCCCGTAATTTCACCTCGCACATCAGGGTATTACATATACCCCGCAGGCAGTTCATAAAGTGCTGTAAGTCTGATAAACTAGCGATGTCCAGAAATAAGCGTAAATACAAATTTCTGGAGTCGCCAGTGACTTACGGCACTTTAGAAACTGCCGGCGCCTAAGAAAAGTAAAGAAAATAACAAATCTCCCGTAAAAGTCTAACACGCCTCCCAAAAATAAGCCCGACGCGTAAAACCCCTAGATCCGCAATCCCCCCTAGATCCTGCAATAACTACAATTACCAAACATTAAATACAATTAAGTAAAATAAACTAAAGTACAAAAAAAACGAACACTAAATTACAAAAAATAAAAAAAAATTACAAGATGTTTAAACTAATTACACGTAATCTAAGCCCCCTAATAAAATAAAAAAAGCCCCCCAAAATAATAAAATTCCCTACCCTATACTAAATTACAAATAGCCCTTAAAAGGGCTTTTTGCGGGGCATTTCCCCAAAGTAATGAGCTCTTTTACCTGTAAGAAATACAACCCCCCCCAACATTAAAACCCACCACCCACACACCCAACCTTACTCTAAAACCCACCCAATCCCCCCTTAATAAAACCTAACACTACCCCCTTGAAGATCACCCTACCTTGAGCCATCTTCACCCAGCCGGGCAGAAGTCTTCATCGAATCCGGGCAGAAGAGGTCCTCCAGTCGAGCAGAAGTCTTCATCCAAGCGGCATCTTCTATCTTCTTCCATCCGACGAGGAGCGGCTCCATCTTGAAGACATTCGACGCAGAGCATCCTCTTCCATCGACGGCGACTGTAGAATGAAGGTTCCTTTAAATGACGTCATCCAAGATGGTGTCCCTTCAATTCCGATTAGCTGATAGAATTCTATCAGCCAATCAGAATTAAGGTAGGAAAAATCCTATTGGCTGATGCAATCAGCCAATAGGATTGAGCTTGCATTCTATTGGCTGATTGGAACAGCCAATAGAATGCAAGGTCAATCCTATTGGCTGATTGGATCAGCCAATCAGATTGAACTTCAAAAATGTATTTAGATTTATTTAAATAATATTTAAGTTAGGGGGGTGTTAGGGTTAGGTTTAGGGGTTAATACATTTATTATAGTGGCAGCGACGTTGGCGGCGGCAGATTAGGGGTTAATACATTTAATAGACTATGTGGGCTATGGCGGTTTAGGGGTTAATACTTGAATAGGTTTATTGCGTTGTGGGTTAATGGCGGATTAGGGGTTAATCGTTTTAAGAGGTAGTTTGCGATGTTGGGGTTGGCAGATTTAGGGGTTAATAATTTAGTTATTACTTGCGGTGTGGGCTATGGCGGTTTAGGGGTTAATAGACTTTATTAGTTATTGCGGTGGGGGATTGCGGTTGACAGGTAGATAGACATTGCGCATGCGTTAGGTGTTTATTTTTTATTTTTGCAAGCATTTTCGGGAGTTACGCTGCTCCCATACTCAGCGCAAGGCTGCTACGGCTGCCTTTTATGGCGAGGTAAAAATGGAGTAAGATTTCTCCATTTTCGCCACGTAAGGCCTTGCGCTGGATATTGGATACCGATTTACGACGCGGTCCCATGTTAGCCTATGGGAGTAATAATTGCGAGCGAAGGGTGAAATATACGCGCGTAACTTGTATGCTACGCCGTAAATGTAATACCAAAATCGCGTAAAAACTGGCAGCAGAGGATTTTGCGGGCGACGCTGCATATGTAAAGGAGGCCCATCTATCTACTATGTCTATCTATCTCTCTATCTATCTACATACACAAACATGTAAGGGCAGGGGTATATAACACTGTGGTTCAGTAGGAGTTTGCATTATTTTTCAAATGCTTCCAATTTCAGATAGAATTAAATAATTTGGTTGAAATTAACAATTTATACAATAATTGGAAATCCCTACAAACATTAAACAATTGAAGTAAATCTGTTGAGATTTGTGAGGTGTTTGTCAAAGTAAACAAAATGTTTAAAGGGACACTGAACCCAATTTTTTTCTTTTGTGATTCAGATAGAGCATGTAATTTTAAGCAACTTTCGAATTTACTCCTATTATCAATTTTTCTTTGTTCTCTTGCTATCTTTATTTGAAAAAGAAGATATCTAAGCTAAGAAGCCAGCCAATTTTGGTGAAGCACTCTGGACAGCACTTGTTTATTGCTGTATGAATTTATCCACCAATCAGCAAGAACAACCCAGGTTGTTCACCAAAAATGGGACGGCATCTAAACTTACATTCTTGCTTTTCAATTAAAGATACCAAGAGAATGAGGAAAATGTGATAATAGGAGTAAATTAGAAAGGTGCTTAAAATTGCATGCGCTATCTGAATCACAAAAGAAAAAATTTGGGTTCAGTGTCCCCTTTAAGTGAATAATAAAGTCAAAATTACCTTTCATAATTCAGATAGAGCTTGCAATTTTAAACAAGTTATCAATGTATTTATTTGATCTAATTTGTGCTTAATTGAATAATAAAGTCAAAATTAACTTTCATAAATCAGATAGAGCTTGCAATCTTAAACAAGTTTCCAATGTATTTATTTTATCTAATTTGTGTTCTCTTGGGATCCTTTGTTGAAAAATCATACCTAGGTAGGCTCAGGAGCAGCAATGCAGCTGCTGATGGGTGACTGCACATATATGTCTAATTTCATTAGCTCACCCATTGTGTTCAGCTCACTCCCAGTAGTACATTGTTGCTCTTTCAACAAAGGATGTCAAGAGAATGAAGTACATTTGATAATAGAAGTAAATTAGAAATTTAAAAAGTGTATCTCAACCATGAAAGAAAATTGTGCTTCACGTCCTTTTAAAAATGCCCTTAGCTTTAGTTAAAATTGTGCTCCAAAAGGCTAAAAAGTTTTCCTAAACATTGGTAGGAAAATAGATTCAGATTTCTTTTGAAAAAAAATAAAGAGAAAGTGCGGGCGCGTTAGCGCATATAATACAAGTTGAAAGTAAAAAGTTAGCGCGCAAGTTAAACCCGATGCACGCTAACTTCAGGACTTCAGATATTGCGACCACGCTAACTTCTCCTATAGACTTCAATGGTACACACTACTAAGGTAATTATGAACATTTCACGTTAATTAATATGTTCTTCATATAGAAGAAATTATTTATATATATATAGCAATAAACAAAATGAAGCATTCACTGGACTTTTGTCATCAAGGTGATAAATTTATTCTGTGACGTTTCGGGATCTTTAGCATCCCTTCTTCTGACGCTAAAGGTCCCGAAACGTCACAAAATAAATGTAGAATTAAATAATTTGGTTGAAATTAACAATTTATACAATAATTGGAAATCCCTACAAACATTAAACAATTGAAGTAAATCTGTTGAGATTTGTGAGGTGTTTGTCAAAGTAAACAAAATGTTTAAAGGGACACTGAACCCAATTTTTTTTCTTTTGTGATTCAGATAGAGCATGTAATTTTAAGCAACTTTCGAATTTACTCCTATTATCAATTTTTCTTTGTTCTCTTGCTATCTTTATTTGAAAAAGAAGATATCTAAGCTAAGAAGCCAGCCAATTTTGGTGAAGCACTCTGGACAGCACTTGTTTATTGCTGTATGAATTTATCCACCAATCAGCAAGAACAACCCAGGTTGTTCACCAAAAATGGGACGGCATCTAAACTTACATTCTTGCTTTTCAATTAAAGATACCAAGAGAATGAGGAAAATGTGATAATAGGAGTAAATTAGAAAGGTGCTTAAAATTGCATGCGCTATCTGAATCACAAAAGAAAAAATTTGGGTTCAGTGTCCCTTTAAGTGAATAATAAAGTCAAAATTACCTTTCATAATTCAGATAGAGCTTGCAATTTTAAACAAGTTATCAATGTATTTATTTGATCTAATTTGTGCTTAATTGAATAATAAAGTCAAAATTAACTTTCATAAATCAGATAGAGCTTGCAATCTTAAACAAGTTTCCAATGTATTTATTTTATCTAATTTGTGTTCTCTTGGGATCCTTTGTTGAAAAATCATACCTAGGTAGGCTCAGGAGCAGCAATGCAGCTGCTGATGGGTGACTGCACATATATGTCTAATTTCATTAGCTCACCCATTGTGTTCAGCTCACTCCCAGTAGTACATTGTTGCTCTTTCAACAAAGGATGTCAAGAGAATGAAGTACATTTGATAATAGAAGTAAATTAGAAATTTAAAAAGTGTATCTCAACCATGAAAGAAAATTGTGCTTCACGTCCTTTTAAAAATGCCCTTAGCTTTAGTTAAAATTGTGCTCCAAAAGGCTAAAAAGTTTTCCTAAACATTGGTAGGAAAATAGATTCAGATTTCTTTTGAAAAAAAATAAAGAGAAAGCGCGGGCGCGTTAGCGCATATAATACAAGTTGAAAGTAAAAAGTTAGCGCGCAAGTTAAACCCGATGCACGCTAACTTCAGGACTTCAGATATTGCGACCACGCTAACTTCTCCTATAGACTTCAATGGTACACACTACTAAGGTAATTATGAACATTTCACGTTAATTAATATGTTCTTCATATAGAAGAAATTATTTATATATATATAGCAATAAACAAAATGAAGCATTCACTGGACTTTTGTCATCAAGGTGATAAATTTATTCTGTGACGTTTCGGGATCTTTAGCATCCCTTCTTCTGACGCTAAAGGTCCCGAAACGTCACAAAATAAATGTATCACCTTGATGACAAAAGTCCAGTGAGTGCTTAATTTTTGTGTTGCTGCATATTCTTTCAGAGCACCCTGGCAGCTGCAGTACGGTGGTGAGAGTGCATATACCTATGAACTTTTATATATAATATACATGTGTTTATATGTGTTCATATGACTATATATATATATATATATATATATATATATACACTGTATATAGGTATATACATATATAAACACATAAATACACATGTGTATGTATATATATATATATATATATATATATATATATAAATATATACACCCTTACACATATTTATGCAAATATAAATATATACATTATAGCCCTTTCCAGTCAAACACCTTGTCATATATACTTTTTAACTGTTATAAATATATATACAGGGAGTGCAGAATTATTAGGCAAATGAGTATTTTGACCACATCATCCTCTTTATGCATGTTGTCTTACTCCAAGCTGTATAGGCTCGAAAGCCTACTACCAATTAAGCATATTAGGTGATGTGCATCTCTGTAATAAGAAGGGGTGTGGTCTAATGACATCAACACCCTATATCAGGTGTGCATAATTATTAGGCAACTTCCTTTCCTTTGGCAAAATGGGTCAAAAGAAGGACTTGACAGGCTCAGAAAAGTCAAAAATAGTGAGATATCTTGCAGAGGGATGCATCACTCTTAAAATTGCAAAGCTTCTGAAGCGTGATCATCGAACAATCAAGCGTTTCATTCAAAATAGTCAACAGGGTCGCAAGAAGCGTGTGGAAAAACCAAGGCGCAAAATAACTGCCCATGAACTGAGAAAAGTCAAGCGTGCAGCTGCCAAGATGCCACTTGCCACCAGTTTGGCCATATTTCAGAGCTGCAACATCACTGGAGTGCCCAAAAGCACAAGGTGTGCAATACTCAGAGACATGGCCAAGGTAAGAAAGGCTGAAAGACGACCACCACTGAACAAGACACACAAGCTGAAACGTCAAGACTGGGCCAAGAAATATCTCAAGACTGATTTTTCTAAGGTTTTATGGACTGATGAAATGAGAGTGAGTCTTGATGGGCCAGATGGATGGGCCCGTGGCTGGATTGGTAAAGGGCAGAGAGCTCCAGTCCGACTCAGACGCCAGCAAGGTGGAGGTGGAGTACTGGTTTGGGCTGGGTATCATCAAAGATGAGCTTGTGGGGCCTTTTCGGGTTGAGGATGGAGTCAAGCTCAACTCCCAGTCCTACTGCCAGTTTCTGGAAGACACCTTCTTCAAGCAGTGGCACAGGAAGAAGTCTGCATCCTTCAAGAAAAACATGATTTTCATGCAGGACAATGCTCCATCACACGCGTCCAAGTACTCCACAGCGTGGCTGGCAAGAAAGGGTATAAAAGAAGAAAATCTAATGACATGGCCTCCTTGTTCACCTGATCTGAACCCCATTGAGAACCTGTGGTCCATCATCAAATGTGAGATTTACAAGGAGGGAAAACAGTACACCTCTCTGAACAGTGTCTGGGAGGCTGTGGTTGCTGCTGCACGCAATGTTGATGGTGAACAGATCAAAACACTGACAGAATCCATGGATGGCAGGCTTTTGAGTGTCCTTGCAAAGAAAGGTGGCTATATTGGTCACTGATTTGTTTTTGTTTTGTTTTTGAATGTCAGAAATGTATATTTGTGAATGTTGAGATGTTATATTGGTTTCACTGGTAAAAATAAATAATTGAAATGGGTATATATTTGTTTTTTGTTAAGTTGCCTAATAATTATGCAGAGTAATAGTCACCTGCACACACAGATATCCCCCTAAAATAGCTATAACTAAAAACAAACTAAAAACTACTTCCAAAACTATTCAGCTTTGATATTAATGAGTTTTTTGGGTTCATTGAGAACATGGTTGTTGTTCAATAATAAAATTAATCCTCAAAAATACAACTTGCCTAATAATTCTGCACTCCCTGTATATATATATTTTAATATTTCTATGAATAATTTTTATCAGATAGTGTATATATGAGTGTAATTTTTGTACTTATGTTGAGTCTGGTGCAACTTTTATTTTAATCCTTATACTTTAGGCTAGGGGGCATATTTATATTTATGCCCTGTGTTTCTGGCGAGCCTGCAGGCTCGCTAGAAACAGAAGTTGTGGAGCAGTGGTCACAAAGACTGCGGCTCTATAACCTGTCCACCTGCTCTGAGCAGGCGAACAGACATCGCCGGAAATCAACCCGATCGAGTTTGATCGGGTTGATTGACACCCCCCTGCTGGCGGCCTATTGGCCGCGAGTCTGCAGGGGGCGGCGTTGCACCAGCAGCACTTGTGAGCTGCTGGTGCAATGCTGAATATGGCGAGTGTATTGCTCGCCGTATTCAGCGAGGTCTGTCGGACCTGATCTGCACTGTCGAATCAGGTCCGACCGACCTTGATAAATATGGGCCCATGTCTTCAGTTGTGCTAACCCAACATGTACAAATTTTGTTTATGCTTAGGCGCACCCGTTTACTTTCAACTTGTAATATGCACGCATGTTAGTGTGATCGCAATATTGCTTATCGCAACCCATGCTAACTTCAGCTCGCCACTTGTGACCAAAACTCCCAAAGCTGCCAGTCCACAAACTTCCCCTAAACTTCTTGGTTCATACGTCTTTGGGGAAGTATGAAATTCGATTTACTATGTGGGGGGGTCGCCACAGAAAAAAAAATCTAGATTATCATCAATTCCATAGTCAGCAAGACTGACTAAATACAATTTAAAATATGCACGCACATTGCTTGTATGGATCTTTGAAAGGGACACAATATCCATATGATAAATCAGTTGAAAGTGATGTAGAATAACTGTAAAAAGCTGTGGAGAAAATATCACATAAACATCTCTAAGTAAGAAAAGGAAAATATGTTACCTCACAGTTTCTTCACCAGAGTAAGTGCTCTGTGCGTAGTTAGCTTTCAGATACTCTTTTTTTTAAAGTCGTTTACACTTTGCTTTACTGTAATCTCATGGGATTGTATTGCAGACTTCCTTAAAGTGAGGAGGGAAATAAAGTGATTGGATGCTTAAAGTCTCTTTATAGGGGATGTGGCTACTGAGATAATTTTAAGGTAAAATATCTTCATTTTCTACATAGAGATATTCATGTGATATTTTATAGTCAGGTTTTTACAGATTTACTTTTAAAGTGAATCAACATTTGAATTAACTGTAAGTCAAAATACATGGCATGGTTGTTGGTGCCAGACGGGCTGGTCTGAGTATTTAAAAAACTGCTGATCTACTGGGATTTTCATGCACAACCATCTCTAGGGTTTACAGAGAATGGTCTGAAAAAGAGAAAATATCCAGTGAGCAGCAGTTGTGTGGACAAAAATGCCTTGTTGATGTCAGAGATCAGAGGAGAATGGGCAGACTGGTTTGAAATGATAGAAAGGCAACAGTAACTCAAATAACCACTCGTTACAAGGTATGCAGAATACCATCTCTGAATGCACAACACGTCGAACCTTGAAGCAAATGGGCTACTGTAGCAGAAGACCACACCGGGTGCCGCTCCTGTCAGCTAAGAACAGGAAACCGAGGCAACAATTCACACAGGCTCACCAAACTTTGACAATAGAAGATTGGAAAAATGTTGCCTGGTCTCATGAGTTTCGATTTCAGCTGTGACATTCAAATGGTATGGTCAGAATTTGGAGTAAACAACATGAGTATGGATCCATCATGCCTTGTTTCAACGGTTCAGGCTGGTGGTGATGGTGTAATGGTGTGGGGGATATTTTCTTGGCACACTTTGGGCCCCTTAGTACCAAGTGAGCACCGTTTAAACACCACAGCCTACCTGAGTATTGTTGCTGACCATGTCCATCCCTTTATGTCTACAGTGTACCCATCTTCTGATGGCTATTTCCAGCAGGATAATGCACCATGTCACAAAGCTCAAATCATCTCAAACTGGTTTCTTGAACATGACAATGAGTTCACTGTACTCCAATGGCCTCCACAGTCACCAGATCTCACTCCAATAGAGCACCTTTGGGAAGTGGTGGAATGTGAGATTCTCATCATGGATGTGCAGCCGACAAATCTGTAGCAACTGCGTGATGCTATTATGTTAATATGAAACAAAATCTTGGAGGAATGTTTCCAACACCTTGTTGAATCTATGTCACGAACAAAGGCAAAAGGGGGTCTAACCCGGTACTAGCAAGGTGTACCTAATAAAGTGGCGGGTGAGTGTATATACACACACACCAAGAGCAGCATTCGTACACTTACTGAAACAGTTATAGCCACTGGGGTGCAACATCAAATAGATGGTCAAATGAGCTACTTGGTATAAACAGCGAGTCTGTGCTGTTTATACTAAGTATTGCATTTGATAAAGGTGTCAGTATGACCCCGAAATATCATGCTAGGCTTTTAATTTGTTGTAATAAAAGCTAAGTTTGAAGATTTTATGAAGACCCTGCTCTTCTGCTTGACTATCTATCTATCTATAGTACGCCAGCAAATATGCCAGTGATTGAAATTAGAGGTGTAGAGTAGTGCTTTACAAACTTTGTGTCGTGACACATTAGTCTGTCGGCGGCAGTGTGTCCCTGCTTCAGCACTAATTTCTTTTAATTTAATAAAACAATATTTTTTTTTTTTGGTTTCTAACTTTCTGCCTGCCTGCTACGCATATTCACCTATTGGCGCAGCTCAGTGAGAAGTGAAACTATTCCCATTAGTGGCTTTGGCAGCACATTGGCTCCTGACTGCACATGTAGTCTCCTCAATCGGCTTGTGACTGCATGTGTAGTCAGTGAGTGGGACAGTAGTGTGTTTGCAGCGCGGGCACTAGTCATTTGGAATCGCAGAGCTCTGAGGGCAGCAGCTTAATTGCTGAGCTGAAGTCAGAAGTCAAAGTGTTTTAGGTTTTTTTGCAGCTAGCTCCCAGTAGTGCATTGCTGCTCCTGCTCTGGATATACCGGTATGTATAGGAAGTGGAAGCTTTAAAATGCTTGATGATATTCTATCAGCCAATTGGAATTAAGGTATATAAAATTATATTGGCTGATGCAATCAGCCAATAGGATTGAGCTCACATTGTATTGTCTGATTGGAACAGCCAATAGAATGCTAGCTCAATCCTATTGGCTGATTGGATCAGCCACTAGTCAGTTGGAATCGCAGAGCTCTGAGGGTAGCAGCTTAAACGCTGAGCTGAAGTCAGAAGTCAAAGTATTTTTTTTTTTTTTGCAGCTAGCTCCCAGTAGTGCATTGCTGCTCCTGCTCTGGATATATGTATAGGAAGTGGAAGCTTTAAAATGCTTGATGATATTTTATCAGCCAATCGGAATTAAGGTAGAAAAAATTCTATTGGCAGATGCAATCAGCCAATAGGATTGAGCTTGCATTCTATTGGCTGATTGGAACAGCCAATAGAATGCTAGCTCAATCTTATTGCCTGATTGGATCAGCCAGTAGGATTGAACTTCAATCCTATTGGCTGATTGCATCAGCCAATAGGATTTTTTCTACCTTAATTCCGATTGGCTGATAGAATTCTATCAGCCAATCAGAATTGTAGGGACGCCATCTTGGATGACGTCACTTAAAAGTACCGTCATTTAGTAAGAAGACTCTGGATTAAGAGGATGCTCCGCGCCAGATGTCTTGAAGATGGACCCGCTCCGCGCCGGATGGATGAAGATAGAAGATGCCGTCTGGATGAAGACTTCTGCCCGTCTGGAGGACCACTTCTGCCCGGTTGGATGAAGACTTCTGCCCGTCTGGAGGACCACTTCTGCCTGGTTGGGTGAAGACGTCTCACGGTAGGGTGATCTTCAAGGGGGTTAGTGTTTTTTTTTTAAGGGGGGATTGGGTGGGTTTTAGAGTAGGGTTGGTTGTGTGGGTGGTGGGTTTTAATGTTGGGGGGGTATTTGTACTTTTTTTTTTTACAGTTAATAGAGCTGATTACTTTGGGGCAATGCCCCGCAAAAGGCCCTTTTAAGGGCTATTTGTAATTTAGTGTAGGGTAGGGCTTTTTTTATTTTGGGGGGCTTTTTATTTTGTTAGGGGGATTAAAGTAGGTGTAATTAGTTTAAAAGTGAATGAAAAGATAAAAGTGTGTGTGTGCGCTAACAGCTGTGGGGATGTACGTGAACAAACCTTTATATTAACAATGAATAGTTTCTATAAAAATAAAAAATAGATGACCACACTGTGATGTGATAAATAAAATAAACAATATATGTTTAAAAAGTGCAAGATTAATTTATTTCATACATAAGGTAAGGTAATTTAAAACTTTAAAACTTATATATATACATATATGACCGGTCATAAAACATCAGTGAATAAATATTCACATAACATCAATAAATCAATTGTGGTAAATATTGCATAAATAAAAATAGGTGACTCCTGAAGCAATACTTTATCTCTTGTGTAATAAGGCAGTCACTTTTATGTCTATCCAACCAACTAAAAAAGTTCCTATGAACCTGAGAGAAACAAACTGAGGCAGTGTATATGTTGTAAATAGCGTGTAGAACTGTCTCTGATCTCTTTAAGATTGCTATAACTTTGTATTGTGTAAGATCCAACTTGTATAAGGTAAAAAGCTCCACTTGGCCAGATGTATAATCAAAGTCCCAATTTCGCAATATAAGTATCACTATTCTTTCTCCAAAAGAACGTAAAAGTCACATAAGATTGCGTGTGCAAAGTGTGTATGTCTACCACGCTGCAGGGCTGCTACACCTCTAAGTGCCTACCTGCTCTTCTGAGCTTGATGCGTCCTCTCCCGGTGAGACACAGGTGTCCGTGCAGCTCCGTGTAGCTAGTGACGTCACATGTTACGTAGAGAGTCTCAGAATGAAGATCCGTTCTCTGTTGATAACTCTGCGCAGAGTATTTGGAATAGAAAAGTAGTTCCTCTGTGAATCTGTTGCAATCCTCTTAAGTACCAAGTGTAAGGAATACATATCCACCAATACAGGCAAAAAATATACCATTAAAGATACCATTAGATGCAGCAATAAAGGTATCATATACCTTATTCAATGCTCCTGCGGGAAACAGTACTTGGGGGAAACCTCTTCTGAGCTTGATGCGGGAGAGGACGCATCAAGCTCAGAAGAGCAGGTAGGCACTTAGAGGTGTAGCAGCCCTGAAGCGTGGTAGACATACACACTTTGCACACGCTATCTTATGTGACTTTTACGTTCTTTTGGAGAAAGAATAGTGATACTTATATCGCGAAATTGGGACTTTGGTTATACATCTGGCCAAGTGGAGCTTTTTACCTTATACAAGTTGGATCTTACACAATACATAGTTATTGCAATCTTAAAGAGATCAGAGACAGTTCTACACGCTATTTACAACATATACACTGCCTCAGTTTGTTTCTCTCAGGTTCATAGGAACTTTTTTAGTTGGTCGGATAGACATAAAAGTGACTGCCTTATTACACAAGAGATAAAGTATTGCTTCAGGAGTCACCTATTTTTATTTATGTAATATTTACCACAATTGATTTATTGATGTTATGTGAATATTTATTCATTGATGTTTTATGACCGGTCATATATGTATATATATAAGTTTTAAAGTTTTAAATTACCTTACCTTATGTATGAAATAATTTCATCTTGCACTTTTTAAATATATATTGTTCATTTTATTTATCACATCACAGTGTGGTCATCTATTTTTTATATTTTTATAGAAACTATTCATTGTTAATATAAAGGTTTGTTCCCGTACATCCCCCACAGCTGTTAGCGCACACACACACTTTTATCTTTTCATTCACTGATTTTCCTTTTCTGTTATATGGGAGCAGATTAGTGTTTGTGCAGGGGTTTGATCTGCGCACCATTAGATTTTGTTTTTTTTAATTAGTTTAAAAATCTTGTAATTATTTTATTAATTTTCTGTAATTTAGTGGGTTTTTTTTCGTACTTTAGATAATTTTATTTAATTGTAATTAATTGTATTTAATTTAGTTAATTTATTTAATTATAGTGTAGTGTTAGGTGTTAGTGTAACTTAGGTTAGGTTTTATTTTACAGGTAAATTTGTCTTTATTTTAACTAGGTAGTTATTAAATAGTTAATAACTATTTAATAACTATTGCACCTAATTAAAATAAATATAAAGTTGCCGGTAAAATAAAAATAAACCCTAAGATAGCTACAATGTAACTATTAGTTATATTGTAGCTAGTTTAGGGTTTAATTTATAGGTAAGTATTTAGTTTTAAATAGGAATTATTTAGGTAATTGTAGTAATTGTATTTAAATTTATTGTAATTATATTTAAGTTATGGGGGGTTAGGGTTAGACTTAGGTTTAGGGGTTAATACATTTAATATAGTGGTGGCGACATTGGGGGCGGCAGATTAGGGGTTAATAAATGTAGGTAGGTGTCGGCGATGTTAGGGATGGCAGATTATTGGTTAATAATATTTAACTAGTGTTTGCGATGCGGGAGTGCTGTGGTTTAGGGGTTAATATGTTTATTATAGTGGCGGTGATGTCTGGTTCGGCAGATTAGGGGTTAAAATTTTAGTGTTTGCGATGTGGGGGGGGCCTTGGTTTAGGGGTTAATAGGTAGTTTATGGGTGTTAGTGTACTTTTTAGCACTTTAGTTAAGAGTTTTATTCTACGGCGTTGTAGTGTAGAACTCTTAGCTACTGACTTTAAAATGCGGTACCAGTCTTGACAGGAGAGGGTCTACCGCTCACTTTTGGTCAGACTTGTAATACCGGCGCTATGCAAGTCCCATTGAAAATATAGGATACGCAATTGACGTAAGTGGATTTGCGGTATTTCCGAATAGGGCCAAAAAAGTGAGCGGTACACCTGTACCTGCAAGACTCGTAATACCAGCGGGCGTTATAAAGCAGCATTAGGACCGGCCAACGCTGCTTTTTAAGGCTAACGCAAGACTCGTAATCTAGCTAACTGTTTCTTGTAAATACATTTTCGTTTAATTTATGTATGTGTCCGTATCTCTTAATACGAGTTAGTTTAACCTCCTGTTTGCTAGTACAACTGAATTACTGTGTCGCGAAATGATGTAGGTCTAAAAAGTGTGTCACCAACATGAAAAGTTTGGAAAGCTCTGGTGTAGAGGTTTAGAAATGCCATCTTAAACTGAGTTATGGTTTTGCACCTGTTTTTCTTCAGTTTTTAAGCCACCATAATCAGTACATCAAAGGGATATGAAACCCAAAATGTTTCTGTCATGCAATTTTAAACAACTTAATAATTTATATCTATTTTCAATTTTTCTTTGTTCTTTTGTTGAAAAGCAGGGATGTATGCTTAGGAGCGGCCCATTTCTGGAGCACTATATGGCAGCAGTTTTGCAATGATGTTATCTATTTGCAAGAGCACTATATGGCAGCACTATTTACTGCCATGTAGTGCTCCAGATGCCTACCTAGGTATCTCTTTAACACAAAATATCATGGGAACGAAGCAAATTTGATAATAGAAGTAAATTGGAACCGCTTCAGAATACTCTGAATAACACAATATTTTTGTTTGTTTTTTTATATCCCTTTAAGTACCATTTTCAGCACTTATTGGATGTAGTCCGACCATAATAAAATGTAGAATGCTTAAAGGGTCATTGAAGTGACTTTTTTTTTCTTTGCTGAATCTAGAATATTGTGGCCACCTTTCTTCAAAAATGTTGACAATGCAAATTAGCATACATTTGCATAAATAATTATGCCGTATAATTCAGAAACCAATGCTGATAGGAATGATTTTAAGCCGTTTGTTTCTAATTAGACTCCCACACACTTAGAACCAGGTGGATAGTAACAACACATCTAGTTCTACATTTATGTTTCCACATTGACCTCAACCTTAGAAATACTGGCTATGTAGTAACCCTAATTTTCCAAGAGAGATGTTTTAAAAATGTATTACACTTTTTTCATTTTTGTGAAAAATATATATGGATATGAGAGAGGAAATATAGTTGGGAGCGAGGTTGTTGAGTGCTTTATAGGTTAGGGTTAATACTTTTAATTGTATTCTAAAGTGTCTGGGTTGCCAGTATAGAGACTAATAGAGCATAGCAGCTGATGTAGATTGGTGACTTAGGTGAATGAGTCTAGTTGAAGCTTTCATATGAGATTGGAGAGGTGGTGTTTGGGAAGGCCATTTAGAAGTAGATTGCAGTAGTCAATATGTGAGAAAATTAGGGAATTAATTATTTTTTTAGTTTCTTGAATAAAGGAAGGGTCAAATTCTGGAGATGTTGTATAGGTGTGCACAGTAAAACAAATATATGGGGAACAGCAACCAAACAAAAAAGGAACTCCAGCCTTGGCAAATTGCATAAAAAAAAAAAAAAACCTTTATTATACCATGGCCCACACAAAAAAACAAAGTTTCAGACCTGTGCTAGGTCCTTAGTCATGTCGGACATGACTAAGAAATGACTAAGGACCTATCACAGGTCTGAAACTTTGTTTATTTTGTGTGGACCATGGTATAATAAAGTTTTTTTTTTCATGCAATCTGCCAAGGCTGACGTTCCTTTTTTCAAGAATAGGTGTGCATGGCAGGATTTGGCAAGCACTTGTTTATGTGAAGTAAATTTGATTAAAGTGTAACCCAAGACAGCGGGCGTGGGGCGAGGTGTTGAGAATAGAGTCTTTAACTGTCAGAGAAATTTCAGGTATTGGATCTCTCAAACAGGGCATAATAAGAAGAAGCTCAGTTTTAGACTGATTGACTTGGAGATAGTGAGGACATCCAAGAGGAAATTGCAGAGAGCCAGTTGGTAATCTGGTTGAGTAAAGAGGAAGAAATATCAGGAGAGGTAAGCTAGATTCGTGTATCATCAGCATATTAGTGATCCTGGAAGCTAAACCAGAATATATGTTTTCCAAGGGAGGATGTATAGAGAGAAAAAAAGCAAGGGACCCAAGATAGAGCCTTGTGGTACTCCAACTGAGAGAGGCAAAGGACAAGAGGATATACTGTTAAAGGAAAATGTAAACAAGCGATTTGACCGATATGAAGCAAACCACAAGAGGGCTGTCTCAGATGCCAAATTAGTGTAGGATTAATCGTTTATTGCATTGTTCTTAGCACCTTGGTTACAAAATAGGAGTATTTGTAGCATATAGGATTATTTGTGTTTGTAAACCTAGGGCATTTATTGCACAAACCGTTTTGTTTCAAGAGAAGAAGATGGTCAACTGTGTCGAAAGCAGCAGATAGAGCCATAATAATTAGTAAGGAGTAGGGTCATTTGTTACTTTAGTAAGAGTGGTTTCTGTTGAATGTTTCGGGCAGAAACCAGATTGTATTGGGCCAAGTAAGGAGTTAGTTTAGAGAAATTGAGTTCCAAAAATTTTGAGGAAAGGGAAGTAAGAAGACTGGCCAATAATTAGAAGGGGCAGAGGGTTCAAACAAGTGCTTTTTTTTAAAATGTGCAAGTCGGGAGATGCTTGTTAAAGAAATGAGCACAGCAGGGGTTAGAGAAGCAGATAGAGAGGGAAGAAGTTGTGAAGGAATCGGGTCAAGTGAGCAGGTTGTGAGATGAGCAGAAGATAGGCGTATGAAGACTTCTTTCTCTGTTACAGGGGAAATGCAGCAGAGAGTTTTCTTAGTAGAAAGGGTACTTGGTTTGAGGGGTGTGAGGGAGAGATGTCTTTTGGGTTTTGAAGTGATCAGCAATAATCTGAGCAGTGAGTTTAGTAGTGGGCAGAGGGAAGAGTTGTATAACCTGAGGAGGTATTTATAATGCAGGATATCAGCACGGTTGTGTGATTTCCTACACTGAAGTTTAGCAGTCCGAGAACATCACAGAAGATAGCGGGTCTGTTTGGCGTGCCGTTGTTGTCGTTGAGTGCATGATGAGCGGTGAACATTGGAGTGTGCAGCTTTGTCAAGTGTTGATTTTTACTGCAGAATTATACTGTACGGCCACTATGTCTGGAAAATAGAGGGGGAAAAAGTTGGAGAGTAGAGGATTTAGTTGAGCAGAAAAGTCTATGAGATCCAAGTCTTTTAAATTCCTGTAAAGTAGCAGTTTTATGGGGGCTTGCGAGGATGCTGCAGGAAAAGTAGTAGAGAAGGTTAGTAGATGGTGGTCAGAGACAGGAAAGGGGAAGTTAGAGAAGTTGGAAATGGCACAGAGATTGATGAAAACCAGGTCAATTGAGTTAGCTTCATTGTGGGTTGGATATGTTGTCCACTGCGACAGGCCAAAAAAGGTGGTAAGAGATAGAAGTTTAGAGGCAGCAGGCATGTTAGAATTGTCAATGTGTATATCAACAGGTATGTTGAAGTCCCCTAAGATGAGAGAAGAGACATTACAAGGAAGAAATTATGGCATCCAGACTTCAAAGTGATCTATAAATTGCAATGCTGGGCCAGGAGACCAATAGGTAACAGCAACACGGAGAGCTACAGGGGAGAAGAGGTGGATAGCGTGAACTTCAAAAGATGACAAAGAAAGGGAGGGAAGGAATGCAGTGGAAGGTACAGTATAGACACAGAAGAATACTTCCTCCCCCTCCTTGACTCCTGGCCTGGGAGTGTGACTGAAGTGCTGGGCGCCGTAGGACAGAGAGGCTACAGCAGTTATACTAGAGGAGGAGAGCCAATCTGAGCGTTTAAAAAATCCTAGGGTTTACCATCACTAAACATAAAGTGGACTTTTAGTGATGAGTTTATAAACTCACTATTTCTGTGCGACTCCTCGCTAAAGTCATCGCTCTTTAACAATGAGGTGACGTTTCCTTCTCTAAACCAATAGCCATGCTAGCATACAGAACACAGTCAGATAACTAGCATGGCTATTAGTTTAAAGGTGGAAACATCACCTCATTGAGAAAAGGTGCTGTGCTGTGGGCGGCCGGAGCTGCTGGCTTTAGCGAGGAGCCATGGCACAGAAAGGGTAAGTTCGGCATCTTTTTTTTTTTTTTTTAAAACGCATCACTGAAAGTCACCATTATTTTTAGCGATGGTAAACCCTAGCATTTTTTACATGCTCGGATTTGCCATTCTTTTAAGTGATCATGAAATGAATAGATTGTGAATAGAGGCGAGTTTGTTGCATAAAGAACATGCACAAGAGAATTGCGGGATATTTACTGAAGTGCAGTTAATGGGTTACGTGGGTAAGATTTTGGAGGTGTCAGTTGGGGTAGTGAGCAGAGAGAGACAGAGGGTGGACCTGGGTTAAGCGAGACATCCTTATCTGCAAGGAGAAGAAAGATGATAAGAGAAAAAAGATGAGTGTGTCTTACCTGAGCGTCTAAGCTTAGTATTAGCAGAGCATGGTTGACTGATTGATGTGAGACAGGAATAGAGAGCATGCGTGTTGTATAGGGGGAAGATAGAAGGGAAGGAGAGATTAGAAGAGAAGGAGAGATATGAATAGTATGAGTGCTGTTTGTGAAAGGAAGAGAGGAGAAGGTAAAGGCAGAGAGTAGAAAGTATTGCATGTTCAGCTAATAGGGGAAAGTTAGGGAGATTATCAATATTGTCTCTTTTGGGCCCTGATAATCAAAGTATTGTCAGACCCACAAGAAATTGCCTTTTTGGCCTTGCCAGACTCACAATATGTGGATCCGGTGATATTTTAAAAGAAAGTGGGCTGACCATCTCTGTTCCAATGAGCGACAATGTGCCTCCCCTAGGAAATAATAGGGATCTCAGTTTGAGTAAAAACCGCCAACCCCCCAGTGTTCTCAGATCCTAGGGGGGTGTATTCAAGTATGTTTACACAACATATCCTGTGCATTCGCTAAAACAAAAAATTATTTCTTTGTAGTAACAGCTCAAATAATGCATATGTAAATTACATTTCAATGTGCATTCAGTAGATTTCTCACAATAGACAATTTTACCACTTAAAAGCTGGCAAGACTGATATGGCTGTAAAGGTTAATTCAAGATGTTGGATATTCCTTTTGAAATTAGAAACTCATGGCATTTTCTCCATTAAAATACAAATTACTTCCATTGAACACCCATATATTTGTGATGTTTGCCATTGTTAAAGAAACAACAACAAAAAACTGTGGGGATGTGGGTATATTATAAATGTATATAAAAATGTTTAATTTATATGTATTTTATTGTATAATGCTATAGTATTTATTTTAATTATTGTCGTGTTTTGAAAAATCGTGTATTTTGCTTTTGCCGTGTTCTATATTAATAACACGTGTGTTACGGTGTGGTCGCACTATTATAAGTATAACACGTTCAGAACAGTGAGAATTTATATCTGCAATAAAGTAATAGTAACTAGAAAGTAGCAACTACTGTTTTCTATGAAATATTAATATCACCAACACGAAATCCCCCCCCAAAAAAAAAAAAAAAAAAACAAAGCAAAATACAGGTTTTTTACCATCATGACAATAATTAAAATAAATATCATAGCATTATACAATAAAATGCATAAAAATAAAACATGGTATATACATGTATAATATAACCACAATCCCCCAGTTCCTATAGATGCGTTATTGATGTCCTAGTTTCACTATTGCATTGTAAGTAACAAAAGTTGAGTGTTGGTTGACACATGTATATTGTATTGCTGTACAATACTGTCTAAGGGGATCATTTACATTAAACCTTCAGTGTAGGTGGCAATGCAGATTTTACAATGTCTCTAGTATCAGAAAAGCACCCACAGAGATGTATAGTAAAACTTTTCTCTAGACTTTTCTCAAACACTAATTTCAGCCCTTTTTAACGTTTCAACGGTAATCTTGATGGCACGTGGAACCCTTTTGAAAAATGTTGTCATTTCCACAATGCTTTTAACATCAGGGCTTAAGTGTATAACCCAACCTAGAATTGGTAGAATAAGAGCTGTCTATAGTAAATATTACGAATGCATATTTACTAAACTACATTGAATTAGGCTATCAATATAGATGTACACTACATAATTGTATGCCTCATTTCCATATCACAAAATATATTTACATTTTAAAATGAACTATTCTATAAGGGATACATGTACTAAGCATTTGAAACCCTTGTGGGGCAGGTTCGCAAATCTCTGCCACCTTTGAGTTGGAGGAGAGAAATCACCCCAAACACCTTCGCTCGCGGTGATTGACCGGCTCGTGTGAGAGAAGAGGGGGGCATTACACACTTGCTTGAGTGTGTAATAATACATATGGGCAGTGAATGAATAGGTTCCGCTACCCTATGCCTCAAAGTCACCTGGACAAGTCCGAACTCTGTTCAATACATTTGGCCCTAAGTTTCAGATTAATTCCCTATCAAAAATGTCACTTAACTTTAGATTTTTTTGGTGGCTGATGTTTTATGTATGATTACCATCTTGATACTGAATAGGTAAACAATTCCATTTTGTTGTGCACATGCTATATACATCTATAGATCTATATAAGAAAGTACATTTTTTTTTATATTGTTAAACAATGCATGATGTTGTGATGATGTGTCACTTTGCTATTGGGTTCTTTCATGCACATTACTGAAAAAGAGCAGAAAAAAACCAACATTATGGACTATCAATTAATTTTATTAAAGAGCGGTAACAGCGTCAATTAATTGTGTAGCAGAGAGACTATAATTCTAGTTTACGTTATTGAAGATTTTTGCATAGTGGAAAGAATGATTAACGGCATGTTTAAGGGTAATATTGGAATCTAGGTCACTGATCGTACAGATGACATTAGTTTAAACTTATAGTGATATCTAAAGTAAACAGTAAGCTATGCACCTTTTTAACATAGTATTTGAGCAGGCTGCACCCCTTTTGAATTCATTTCAGATTTTGATAATTTATTAGTTAGTGAAATTACTACGCAAATTGCTTATAGGTATAGCTTAGAAATATGTTGCTTGGTACTTATTTATCAGGTCCAAGGGTTCAAATTGAAGTTTTGGGGATGGAAATGGGGTTAAACACTCAGTAGCAAATACAGTAGAAATACCTCTTGGGACTTGTGGTTCACTGCTAGTCCCGAGCAGAAAAAAGCAGCTGATCCAATCAGCAGTGCTAGTTGCACATCAGAGTCATGTGACTAGCGCTGCTGATTGGATCAGCGAAGAGTTCAACTCGGGACCAGTATTAATCTGTGACTCTTGAGCGGTATTTCTACTGTGTGCTTAACCCCAATGGAGGGGTTAAACACACGGTGCGGCAGGGTTGATAGCCTTAAAATGACGTGCTCTTATGGATTAGAACATGTAATTTTTCGATTATCATGGACCTTTAATGGACTCTATGGGCTCTATTTATGAAGCAGCGGATGCTGCTTCTGAGTCCCATCGTTTCAGGCTCTCCTGAAACGGAAGTTAAGAAGCAGCGGTTATCAGACCGCTGCTCCTTAACCTGTCTGCCACCTTTTAGGTGGCGTTTTGAAATTATCCCGATGCGATACGATCAGTATGATTGAAAGCCCCTGCTAGCGGCCGATTGGCCGCCAGTGAGCAGGGGGCGGCTTTGCACACCTAGAAATGCTTGTGCAATGATAAATGCCGACAGCGTATGCTGTCGGCATTTAGCCATGTCAGGTGGTCATGATTCGCTATAGAAAATCATGTCCGCTCTACATTTAGTAAATTTACCCCAATGTTTTGGCTTCCTCAACTATAAGTAAAAGCCCTTTACAACTAGTATTGAAGCATGTAAAGCATTTTTTTAAACATCTAAAGCACACACATTTTCAATAAAGTCATATGAATATTCAATAATGATTTTTTTTTTTATATATATATAAAGGGTACCTATACATATAAAATATTATAAAGCCTTATAATATGTATTAAAGTAATAAAAACTATAGAAATAAGATATTAAAACCGTGAAGGAGAATAAATTAACTAAACATAAGGGCCTAGATTACAAGTGGAGCACTATTGATAAGGAGTGTTATCAATATTGTTGGACCACACTAAGATTAACACTCAATCTGGTATTACAAGTCCATGGCAGAACAGAATTACCAGCAAATCTTTAGCGTGGCTGACATCCCTTTAGCAAGCCCTATACTTTCAATGGATATTCTGAGCGTGCTAAATATCACTCATATTACAAGTTGAAAGTTACGTGTTATGTCAAAAATATTAAAATCTCTCTCTCGCTCATTACTAGATAGTACAAGCAACTTAGGCTCTCTGAGCAAGTGCGCTGTTTAAAATGCTGGTGCACGTGAATACTTAAATACACTTTTGAAACAGCTATAGCTGTTATTAGAAACATTTTTGTTAATGCATGTACATTACAAAAATGATTCTATTCAAAACTGAAATGCTTACATGTGGATTCCAATTTTGGCTAGCATGTCCCTTTAAATTCATTTATTATTTTTATTTTTAAATATAAATACGTCGTCTTTTCTAGGGACGTCCCTGCATTTTCCAGCAGAACAACGCCAAACCACATTCTGCCTGGATTACAAGCTCATGGTTGCGTAAGCAGAGAGTGCAGGTGCTAGCATGGCCTGCCTGCAGTCCTGACCTGTCTCCGATGACATACATAATAGATGAATAGGGGAAAATTCCTGTTGCTAAACTTAACCAACTGGTGTCTTCAGTGCCCAAACGCTTAATAAGTGTTATTTAAAGAAAAGTTGATGGTACACAGTGGTAAACAGTCGACTGTCCCAACTTTTTTGGAGTGTGTTGCAGTCATCAGATTTGAAATGAGTGTAAATTTTCAAAAATACATTAAATTCACAAAGTAAAAACATCAAATAATGTGTTTTCAATATTGTACAAGGTGAATTGAATTTTCAAATGACTCTTTTTGTTAGACTTTTTGCATTTTCCATACTGTCCCAATTTTTTCAGAATTGGTGTTGTAATATGTGCGCTAACACGCACACGTTAAAAGTTTATGTCTGCCGGTGTTTGCACGCATACTTGTAATCTGGTCCGGAATGTTTTTGCTCTGGTAAAGTGGGATGAGAAAATATGTAAATGTAGCGAAAAATGGAAGCCAAGAATATTTCACACCAAAAGAAACATTTAAGAAAAGGAACACTTATAGTAAAATTAATTCCAATTATCTTTAATACTCAATACTAATAATGGTTAGATGTGCACATAAATAGAATTGCTTTGATTTTGTACTAAAAACTCCAAGTAGTGCTAAGATTTTTTTTTATGAATTACGAGATTATTCTATATTCCATTTCTTTATTTCTTACAAGTCTCTTAAAAAGAAGAATAAAGCAGATTCCAGCCGTCATGTGGTTTTCATGTTGAGCTTTCATTAGGGCCTGGCTCAAGATATTGGTCTGCCTGGTCCAAGAATAAAAATGAAAGCCCCCCCCCAGTAGTAAAATTATTAATTAGCATATTAAGCTACTAACCTGGCCGCTGACCTTACTAAGCCTGCCTACCTGAATGCAACCAATGCTATTGCGCAGTAGGTTTGAAGGAAGTTATGGAAGAGATGCACTTGTGCCACCTTGAATGTGGCCCCTAACCTGTTCTGTGTCTTTGTGCATGATGAGGTTATGCTGCTGGGAGCCTGTGGCTTCCTCCACGGAGGCAGAAGAAAGGAGAGGTCTAGATCTGACAGCCACTGAAGTGTTGCCATGTCAAGTATTGCCTGGATTCGTTTGACACACTTGGTCTCATGGTTGAGGCGGCCCTGTTTCATTCAATTTTAATCATCCAAATGTAAAAAAGGACACCTTCCTTCTCCTTTGTAGTTATAATATAACGCTTTTGTTTTTGTTTTAAATTTTTGTTTTTGGGTCCTTAGTATAACAACTTGAAAAAAATGATGGTAGCTGCTTTGTAATGGAAGCATATTCAGTCGTGAGCATTTTTACTGCCAGGGTATTTTTATTTAGTAAACCCCAGGGCCCCAGTGCAAGAATCCATGAAGGGCCCCTCCCCCTCTTCATACATACATACACACACTCTTACATATACACACAAACATAGATACATGCTCATACATATATACACAGAAACATTCTCACAACACAGAAACACACACACACTCTCTCTCACTCAGACACACACACTCAGACAAAGACACAAAAACATTCTTACACAGAAGCACTTACACACACAGAAACACTCGGACACACAGACACAAAAATACTCTCTCACAGACACACACTAGCACACAGACACACACACACACACAAACATATTTTCACACAAAAACATTCTTAAACACACACACATAGGATTACACACAACACACACACACACACACTTGTGCATCACATCAGTAATGGGCAGGTGGGAATAATGATGGGAAAACACTGGAATAACCCAGAATGCTCCATTTGCACTTTGGGATGGATAACACTGGACACAGAGCAGTTCTGCTGTTGGGTATAGAGTTCCAACTGCTATCCGTGCCCCTCTACTTAGTCCCTACAAGAGCAGCCCCAGTCTCAACACTGAGTGTTGAGCTGACAGACATGTTTTGTACAGGCTGCACTACACTGCCATTGTCACTGTACACAGAGATCGGCTCCCATGCCTAAGAATGGCTCTGCCTCAGCACACCAGGCTCCCAGCCTCTTACCTTGGTCCTTCAGGCTCTGTAGGAGCTGCATCTGCCTGGTCTCCTCCGAGCTGGCCATGCTGGAGATGTGGAGTTGGCAGTTTACTTTTGAGGTGGTACACACAGAAGCTATGCCACCTCTTTCTACTCGGAAGTAGGAACTGAATGTGCGGGGAGCCGGGCCTGGGCAGTGGGCAGGGCAATGATGGTATTTGGAACCACGTACATGCAGCATGCACTGTACTGCCTATACCTGACCCTGCACCTGCAGGCTGCTCTTGACACTGGACTTTTTTCACAGTAATTTAGTGCTTCTACTGGGCAGCCTTCTACTGACCATTAGGAGCAACACAGTGAACAACAACTTCCCCAGCAGTGGCGGAACTCCAGAGCCCGGTTGCGCCTGCCACCCCTGGTTCCTACACCCATGTATTGAATTATTTGTGTTATTTGGTTACTGCTATTTTGTGTTCAGACTTTGGGGCATATCTATCAAGCTCCGGATAGAGCTTGAGGCCCCGTGTTTCTGGCGACCCTGCAGGCTCACCAGAAACAGCTGTTATGAAGCAGCGGTCTAAAGACCGCTGCTCCATAACCTGTCCGCCTGCTCTGAGCAGGCGGACAGACATCGCAGCAATTCAACCCGATCGAGTACGATCGGGTTGATTGACACCCCCCTGCTGGCGGCCCATTGGCCACGAGTCTGCAGGGGGCGGCGTTGCACCAGCAGCTGGTGTATTGCTCTCTGTATTCAGTGAGGTCTGGCGGACCTGATCGGGTTGATTGACACCCCCCTGCTGGCGGCCCATTGGCCACGAGTCTGCAGGGGGCGGCGTTGCACCAGCAGGAGAGCGTATTGCTCTCTGTATTCAGCGAGGTCTGGCGGACCTGATCCGCACTGTCGGATCAGGTCCGCCAGACTTTGATAAATAGAGGCCTTTATCTGTGTTGATAACCATATTATTTAAACATCTGCAGCTTAGTAACATTTATACATAAATGATAAACATCACAAAACAAGCACTTTTTTAGTTTCCTCATCTTATTGGCAATGAATGTTAAATTTTAATTTCTGTATTTCCTATTTCTTGGAATGTAGTACACAATTTACTGTTTAATATTTATAATATAATTTCTTTCTCCAGTTTGGCCCCTTTATAGCTGTAAAATTAAGTAACAAATTATTTAGCACTGCATTGACAGAATGTTCTGCAGAGGAAACAGCAACTCTACATTATCTGCAGACACATTCTTCTTCAGTTTAAAAAATGCTAGTGCAGAGCTCTTAACAGTTTTTTTAAATTGTGCCGGATTCTTATGATTTCAGAACTCCAAGCAGTTCTTAATTTTGCAGGATTATTTTATTTTCATAGCTCTCAACTGCTGGTCATCTTGTGGAATGAGATCATTTTCAAACATGTCCTGCATTTTGTGTGATCCTTCCAGTTTCAGAGCTTCCAGCATTCCCATATTTTGATGATTCAGATTTTTAAAATCCCAGTATTCCTGCATTTTGCGGGATTATTCTGATTTCAGAGCACCTGACAGTCCTACCGTTTATTGGATGATTCTGATTTCAGAGCTCCCAACAGTCCTGCATTTTGTTGGATTATTCCTGTTCCAGCACCCAAAATTTATTTGGATTTCAGAGCTCTCAACAGTCTTTTATTTACGGGATTATTCAGATTTCAGAGTCCCCCAACAGTCCTCTATTATGTAGGATTATTCTGATTTCAGAGTCACCCAACAGTCCTCTATTATGTAGGATTATTCTGATTTCAGAGTCACCCAACAGTCCTGCGTTTTGCAGGATTATTCTAATTTTTAGAACTCTCAACAGTCCTGCATTTTGGGGGTTTATACCAATCTTAGAGCTCCCAACAGTTCTGCATTTTGGGGGTTTATACCAATCTTAGAGCTCCCAACAGTCCTGCATTTTGGGGGTTTATACCAATCTTAGAGCTCCCAACAGTCCTGCATTTTGGGGGTTTATACCAATCTTAGAGCTCCCAACAGTCCTGCATTTTGGGGGTTTATACCAATCTTAGAGCTCCCAACAGTCCTGCATTTTGGGGGTTTATACCAATCTTAGAGCTCCCAACAGTCCTACATTTTGGGGGTTTATACCAATCTTAGAGCTCCCAACAGTCCTGCATTTTGGGGGTTTATACCAATCTTAGAGCTCCCAACAGTCCTGCATTTTGGGGGTTTATACCAATTTTAGAGCTCCCAACAGTCCTGCATTTTTCGGGATTATTCTGATTTCAGCGCTCCCAACTGTCCTGCATTTTTTGGGATTATTCTGATTTCAGAGCTCCCAACAGTCCTGCATTTTTCGGGATTATTCTGATTTCAGCGCTCCCAACAGTCCTGCATTTTTTGGGATTATTCTGATTTCAGCGCTCCCAACTGTCCTGCATTTTTTGGGATTATTCTGATTTCAGCGCTCCCAACTGTCCTGCATTTTTTGGGATTATTCTGATTTCAGAGCTCCCAACTGTCCTGCATTTTTGGGGATTATTCTGATTTCAGAGCTCCCAACTGTCCTGCATTTTTGGGGATTATTCTGATTTCAGAGTGCCCAACAGTCCTGCATTCTTCGAGATTATTTCAATTTCAGAGTTACCTCTGCCTAACCTCTTCCCACAGACCATTCAGTTTTATCTATAATCCTTGGAAATGTCTAGACTTTTCACTTTTGGGTGAGATCCTAAATTCTGGCATTAACTATTAACATTCACCTATATTACAAGTTTTGCGCTATACCGGGTGCGTAAGGAACACAATAAAATGAGTGGTCCTGCCTTTTCCATAGGTGCCATTACGAGTTACTGAAAAACCTCCTTATGCTGTGCGGTATGGTGCATTAAGCTCCATACCACACAAAAGCTAAGGGCTGAGTTTACGTGCTCGTGCATGCTTTCCCCCATAGACATCAATGGGGAGAAAGTGTTAGAAAAAAACTAACACCTGCGATCGCGGAATGGAAAATTTCCGTAACGCAACCTCATTGATTTCTATGAGGGAAAGAAAGTTACGTTTAAACCTAACACCCTAACATAAACCTCTAGTCTAAACACCCCTAGTCCGCAGCCCCCTGAAATCGCCAACACTAATAAAAGTTATTAACCCCTAATCCGCCGCCCTCTGACATTGCCGACACTAAATAAAGTGATTAACCCCTAATTTGTCGCCCCGACATCGCTGATACTAATACAAGTTATTAACCCCTATTTCATCCCCCCCGACATCACAGACACTAAATAAACCTATTAACTTCTACACCGGCGCCCCCCCCCCCACATCACAACTAATAAATTAAAACTAACATTAAACTATAAATTAACCTAACATAACTATTCTAATAAAAATAAAATTAACTACAAATTAAAAAATCTAAATTACAAATGTAAAAAAACTTAATACAGGCATTCCCCAGTTTACGAGCAAGATAGTTTCTGTAGGTTTGTTCTTAAGTTGAATTTGTATGTAAGTTGGAACAGGCACTTTTTTAGGTGAAACTCTAGCCAAACATTTTTTTGTTTTGGATAGCATAGGGAAAAGTTTGTTTTGCTATCTGTGCCCCTGTTCAGAAAATTTCACATCACTTTCTGTCCTTGTGACAATTGGATTTTGAGTATTTTGGGTTATCCTGGAAAGAAGGATTGGCGATAAAGCTCTATTTTCTCCGTTTGTTATACTTAACAGTCAACACCAGAATTTTTGTTGTTTTAAAAGATAGATAATCCCTTAATTACCAATTCCCCAGTTTTGCATAACCAACACTATTATAATTATATACGTTTTACCTCTGTAATTACCTTGTATCTAAGCCTCAGCAGACTGCCCCCTTATTTCAGTTCTTTTGACAGACTTGCATTTTAGCCAATCAGAGCTGTCTCCATGGTAAATTCACGTGCATGAGTTCAATGTTATCTATATGAAACACATGAACTAATGCCCTCTAGTGGTGAAAAACTATCAAAATGCATTTAGATTAGAGGCGGCCTTCAAGGTCTAAGAAATTAGCATATGAACCTCCTAGGTTTAGCTTTCAACTAAGTATACCAAGAGAACAAAGCAAAAGTTGTTTAAAATGACATGCCCTATCTGAATCATGAAAGGTTTTTTTTGGACTTTACTGTCCTTTCAAGTCGGATGTCTGTAACCCAGGGACTGCCTGTTCTACGAAAAAAAACCCAAAAAATCTAACATTACAAAAAATAAAAAAAAATCTAAGATTATCAAAAATAAAAACAATTACACCTAATCTAATAGCCCTATAAAAAATAAAAAAGCCCCCCCCCAAAATAAAAACACCCCCTAACCTACAATAAACTACCAATAGCCCTTAAAAGTAAACCCCCCACCCAACCAACCCCCCAAAATAAAAAAACCTAAGTCTAAATAATACCTAAGCTACCCATTAAAAACACCCACAAAAAAAAAAAAAAACCTAACACTAACCCCATAAAATCTACTCACAGTTCCTGAAGTTCGGACATCCATCTCCATCCAGGCAGCGAGAATAAGTTAGGGGGTGTTAGGTTTAGGGGTTAATAGTTTAATTTAGTGTTTTGCGATGTGGGGGTCCGTCGCTTTATGGGTTAATAGGTTTAGTTTATTAGTTGCGATGTGGGGGGGGCCGGCTGTTTATAGGTTAATATGTTTATTTAGTGTCGGGGAGTGGCGGATTAGGGGTTAATAATTTTATTTAGTTGTCAGCGGATTAGGGGTTAATAGGTTTATTTAATAGTCACAATGTGGGTGGTAGGCAGATTAGGGGTTAATAGGTTTAATATAGTGTTTGCGATGTGGGAGGTGGTGGTTTAGGGGTTAATAAGTAGTTTATGGGTGTTAGTGTACTTTGTAACATTTTAGTTATGAGTTTTTTGAGTGTGGAATAGACGTTGCGTTACAGGCTAAAATGCTTGCGGTAAAGCTATACTTGTAAAATGCGTTACCGGCAATTCCAACGCAATGGCCAATTTTTCAGCGGGAATAGCCGCACCGCACCATAACGCAAAACTCTATAAAATAATCTAGGCAAATGTGTCCTGTTTTAAATACTCAGGAAAGAGTGAACCTAGGACAAGGGTTGTATATTCCAGGTTCATACTGTGAGGGAGTGAGTTACGGGCTAGAAAGATTAAGGATAAAATGTTTAATACATAAGGAAGAGAGGGGGTAGATGGCATTTTAACTGTATAATGAGAAAACATTACTCTGTGCCCAGTGGTGTTAGAAATGTGTAGACTTTCCTGATCTAGAAATGGTGGAAAAGGTGCAGATTGATGTCTTTAAATGATTTACTGTATTTTTTACTAGAATTATAAACATGTTCTGGTCTCGCAGACAGGAATACTGGACACCTATAAAATGATTGTGAGAGGAAATACCACAGAGTATGCTGTAATGAGAGTGCTAATATTGTTTGTATAAATCACCTAAAATAAGGAACCAGAAAAGGGGTACACTAGACTCACATGAAGGCTTTGAACTGCATTTGATAAGTAGCATCCTAGATTGGCTCTCAGCACACAAAGGGCCAGATTACAAGTGGAGCGCTAATTAACGCTCCCACTTGAGCATTAATTGCGCTAGAATTAAGATTTTTGCGCTCGTTGGGTTGTGCTCGTATTATGAGTTCTAAGTAAACTGTTTGCTTTCTAATGGTTACCCAAGGAGCGCTAAAATCCAAACTTAGAATATTGCGTGTGCATTCACGTATTCCCCCATAGAAGTCAAAAGAGGAAAAAAATGGAAAAAAAACACCTCACTCTCGCGCAAACACGATCGCATATTCTTATTTGTGCTAACCTGAATATTGCATAACTATGATTTTACATGTTTTCATCTACCTAACTGCAAAGGGCTCCAATGCAAAGGGTTTTGTTTTTTTGTTGCGCCAAACAGTTAACCACAGCTCTAAGGACGCCGTAATCAATTTAGCATTGATTGCACTCACGCAAACGCATTTACTTTCAACTTGTAATATGAGCGTGCAAACGATTGTGGAAATATGATATCGCTTGCGCACAAACATTTGCACTTCACTTGTAATCTGGCTCAATATGTTTAGCACCACAGCAGACACCAATATTGGACTTTTTCATGCAAGTCAGGTGGAGTAGAGGAATGTGAGATTATGTTAATTGGAATACAAGTATCTTTTAAATTTTAGGGAAGTCACAGTCTGTTAACACAATGTTCCTTTTCTGCATCATATATAAATTAATGTCCGTGCTGATAATTTTGTACAGACCGTGTCATGGAGCACGCGAGGGCCCAGGGCACACATAACAATAGAGAATTGAATTTTATTGTGTGTAATGACATTTATAGAGCATTCTGGGTAATATCCTAATTACCATGTCGATGAAGCTAACAATGGCCTATCAAGACCTGAAGGAATAACTGAGGTTAAACATTGTATAGGACCTTCTCGCCCACACACATCCTCCTCCCTCTCACTGCCCCAGGTCTTCATATTGACTGGAGATACTGGGCCAGCTCTGGGAGCTGGCATTGGCTACACAAGCCTGATTTGGGACCATGCCCCCTACCGATTAGTACATCCGTGTTCCCTGCCACATTTGTCTCTCTGTGTCAGTGAGTGTACATGTGCCCCCTGTGTATTAATTAAAATCATGGAGGGAGTGTTTTGAGAGCCTCACAATACATGTTGTAATTTATCACCGCCTCTGGAGGCCGAGGAAATATGCGCTGACACAAGAGAGCTGCAGATCTAAGAGCGGAAGCCTGTGAGGCTCTGTCCAGAATCACCTGGGCACTAGCCACAAATGTGTATCAGAAGTGGCAAGAAAAGAACTCAAAATGTATCTGCATTTTCCAACTCTGATGATGGGTATAGTTGTTAGATACGTAAAACTAACATAAAAATTCCCCTTGCTATGTTTCCAATGACAAATAAACACATTGGAAAAACTGTATATCTCTATATAGCAAATACCAGATTGGATAAGGCTAATATTATCATATGCTTGGTCTATCTCTGTCTGGGAGGCTGTTGGAGCACAAAGTACAGAGCACATATTCAGTTGTGTGCAGTCCCAGCAGCCGCTGCTTTCCTCTTCAGCTCACAGAGCTGCTACAAGCTGCGGAAATGTCATTTGATGAATGAGCTGCTGCCAGGGAATCGTTTCATGTCACTTTCCCCTCATCCAGGTTTGGATTCATTCATTTATCAGCATGGTTCTTGTAGCAAGCAGTGCGTAGAACAGCATCGTTGCTGACAAAGAGCTGAAAGAGGAAACATACACTTTATCATACAAAAGCCTCACATAATCCTGTTACACCCCAGCTGCCGTAACCCTCCAAATCCTGCTACATTCTGTCTGCACGGCATCCCCTGCTACGTTTTGCCTGTAGTGCCACCAAAATGATGCCTGCAGTCAACTTTAAACTTGGCTGCGCTCTCCCTCCAGTCATTTCATACTACCTGCTATAGCATTAAATGATGTTACCCTCTGCATTCAGTATTTCTGCAAACTGTGTCACTCTCAGCTCCTGGTACCCAATAAGTAAAGTTATCTTACACATTTACTATTGTTCACTATTTAGTGAACCCCTAAATCTTGACGCATTTTGCCTTCATAAGCTCAGCACTGTCACGCTGCACACTGCTATATTGTGTGCTCAGTGTCAGCCCTTTTACATACTGCCTGCATGAATGTCTCCCTGATACACCCTGCTACATCAGTCTAGCTGGTAGTATTCCAGCTATCAGTAATCATTAGCAAATGTACTGGTCACATTACAAGCTCACCAGCAATCAGAATGTTTTTGGAAAAAATACCCAAACCCCAACATAATCAGCCACTTCAACATAGTGAAGGTGGGAGGTAAAGCGTGTTAGATAATGGGCCACCTGTTTTAGCACTCTCCATTAGACTTAATGGAGCAATGTATTTTAAACATTGTATTCAATACATAGCTCAGGTTTCTAAAACTATAGTTTAGAATGGAGGCAACCTTAAGTATGTATTGAATACAATGCTGAAAATGTTCTGGTTTACTGTCCCTTTAATTAATAGAATTTTGTAAAAACCCGATTAGATAAGTCATTTATCAATAAAGCTTCATGTGGAATTTCTGCTTTTACCTGACTGGTTTATTACCAAGCCCGGGGCAATCTCTATAAGGTAACCCTGGAAAGAACAAGAGTTAAGAAGAGGAACATATTTTGCGGAATGAGAAGGCTTCTTATACAGGGAGACACAGTAGGTTTATTGTAAAACACAGTAGGATTGCCATCCAGATGGTATTTTCCTGGCATGGTTGGGTTTTGTTAGGTTCATTTCAATAAAGATAATAAATTATAACTATAGAAATAAAGGTTCTGTTCACCAGAAAAGTATTAGGGAATCTAATATGAAATGAAAATTTACTTTAAATCAGTCTGACCAGTTTTAGTTAGGCTGCATAATTATTTATGCTAATATATGGTAAACTATGCAAATTACCATGGCTGGTATTTTTTTCAAGAAAGGTAGCAAACCTAGGGCACAGTGGGGATAGACCATGGGGTCAGGGGTCCTAGGAGAGATTATTTAGCTGTTACATACAGTGAAGTGGGTGGATAAGTTTTAGATTGTGGTTAATTTGTGTGTGTATAAATAAATATTTTATCATTTATATATATATATATACTGTATATATATATATATATATATATATATATATATATATTTTATTATTTTTATTTATATATATATTTATTTATTTATGTATTTATATATTTATTTTTACACACTTTTACCAGTTGCACATTGCCAGCAGTGACTCTTGTTTGACTCTCTATATTACACGGCTGCTTCCCCTGTTATACTCAGTCTGCAGTGCTTCCCCGTTATATTTTGCTACATTCTGCCTGCATTGTATTCCCCTTCCTTATACATTTGCTAGTAGTGTTTCACTGCTTTGCTGTTTGCAGTGGCTTTACTGATACAATCAGCCTGCAGTTCTTCCATGATACTTCCCTGCTTTATTTTGTGCCTGCAGTCCCTTGCCCTTCTATTCTACACTCTTCCTGCAGTCACTTCCCTACTTTATTGTTGCGATTCCTTCCTTGCTGCTGTCAGCCTGCAGTGTTTCTGTGATACATTGTGATTGCAGTGATTTAACTTTTACTATTCTTCTTGTTACATTCTACCCACCAAACTGAGAAACACGGTTAGTACAGCCTTCTGTTTTCTACCTGCTGTATGCAGATTGCCCTCCTTTTTACTTGCACATTGCTCAAATTTAACTCTGGTATAGCCAAAACCATAGTGCGTCTTACCTGATGGATTCTGATAGTCCTACCACTGCAGCTATAGGAAATTATTAACCAAACTCCTTCAGCGGCACATACTTGTCAACTGTCCAATTTTCTTGGAACAGTCCTATTTTTGTGTCCTACTGTCCTGTGGTATAAGTTTCCTGGGAGTTTGGCCCACAATGTAAATCTCTACTGAGGTGTGGGCTTGGCATGCACACCCCAATATCGACATCAGATTTAGGGGCATATTTATGTTTGTGCGAGCGGACATGATCCGATATAGCGGATCATGTCCACTGCACATTGATAAATGCTGACAGCATACGATCTCTGCATTTATCATTGCACCAGCAGTTCTTGTGAACTGCTGGTGCAATACCGCCCCCTGCAGATTCGCGGCCAATCGGCCACTAGCAGGGGGTGTCAATCAACTCAGTCTGGTTGATTTCTGTCCACCCCCTCAGTACAGACGGACAGGTTATGGAGTAGCGGTCTTTAGACCGCCGCCTTATAACTTCAGTTTCTGGTGAGCCTGAAGGCGGAGCTTGATAAATATGCCCCATGGGGTCTTTATTGGTTTTATATATATATATCTAATTTGGCATCAGTGAATCTCCTGGCATCAGTGAATCTCCTGCAGTAAAATATTTTAGATTTTGTCCATTTTCTTTACAATTTATATTGGTTGTTTTGGGGTTGGAGCAGAGAGGTCAGAGCCATAGGAACCATTGATGGGCGTGTCCTACTTATGTGGTTATAATACTAGAAAGTGTCCTTGGACATTTTTTTCCAACGTTGCTTACTGTGCAGCAGTGCACCTCAGACCTCGTCGCACACTGCCCTTGGTCCTACTACTCTCTGCTACAAGAGCAAATGTTATAAGCTCTGCAATTCTTTCCCATACAATGCCTGTACTGTTTAGCTCATCCATCATCAAATATCCCCTTTAATGATTCCCTAATTGCCCAAAAATTGCTCATCCTTCTCCTCTTGTAATTTTCAGCGACTTCAACTATTTTGCAAATATTTGAGATTCTTTTCTAACCTCCAAATTGGCGATAGCTGGTTTTAGATAGTGGACATGATACAAGCATTAGATAATATTATCAATTGAAGCTACAACTGAAGAATGCTCATGTGAGGTTGTGATTTGTGTACTATGTGCAGCCTGTTCCTTTATATTGATGTTTTCTTATGTTTCTTTCTGTTGGTTTTTATCACACCTCACCATCTGGTAAGAACACCCCCACCTTTGAATTGCACTCCAGTGCTCTCTCCCCATCCCTCTGGGTTTGTACAGGGCTTTTCTTCATATTTATGGCCTCCTTTTCCTTCACTGAATTATTGAAAGAGTTGTTTTCTTTTATTGCTATTGAACAGCTGAGCTTTGAATACCATTATGGGCTGAAGATTTTACAGCCCAAATCTGTACTTCGTCCCTCACAGCCAGACTCTTCTCCACATCACACACACATATACAGTATATATACTCTGCTTGATCTCCTTTACAGAGATACTATGCTCCATATCTCACATGGATGTACTCTAATTATATTGCACAGAAAAATGCAATGTCCTATATCACACAAATATATTCTCTGCTACAAAACCACTGTGTAGGTAAACATCATATCGCAAGAAGATCTGTTTAGAAAAATAAATGTTTTATATTTGTTTAACCTTTCTTTTGAAGAATTTACAAGGTTTTACAAATTAAAGGGCTATAAAAAAAAACCAAATTTTCTTTTTTTTAATCAGATTCTTTTATCAAATTTGCTTTGTTCTTATGGTTTTCTTTGTTGAAGAGATATCTAGGTGGGTGCACTACATGTCAGGAAATAGTTCTGCCATCTAGGGCTCTTGCTAATTGATAATATTAACCCCTTAAGGACCGGTCACTTTAGACAAAAACTTCCCCAAAAGACCAGAACATTTTTACATTTTTTGCCATCACTACATTTAAACAGAAATAGAGCCTTTTTTTTACCTATAAAAACTATATATTTTTTTTAGTAGACAACCCAAAGTATTGATCTAGGCCCATTTTGGTATATTCCATGCCACCATTTCACCGCCAAATGCGATCAAATAAAAAAAATTGTTAACTTTTTCACAATTTTAGGTTTCTCACTGAAATGATTTACAAACAGCTTGTGCAATCATGGCACAAATGGTTGTAAATGCTTCTCTAGAATCCCCTTTGTTCAGAAATAGCAGATATATATGGCTTTGGCATTGCTTTTAGTTAATTAGAAGGCCACTAAATACCGATGCGCACCACACTTGTATTATGCCCAGCAGTAAAGGGGTTAATTATGTAGCTTGTAGGGTTACTTTTCTTCTTAAACGGGAAGAGTCCACAGCTTCATTCATTACTTTTGGGAATACAGATCCTGGCCACCAGGAGGAGGCAAAGACACCCCAGCCAAAGGCTTAAATACCTCCCCCACTTCCCTCATCCCCCAGTCATTCTTTGCCTCTCGTCACAGAAGGTTGGCAGAGAAGTGTCAGAAGTTTGAGATAGTCTCCTATGGAGGGTAGTACTTTTCGTAATGGGACTGGAGTTTTAAGTAATCCTATTAGCTTCTCAGTGAGAGCATGGATGAAAGTTAGTCTGGAGATGCAGGGAGAGTTTTCCTGCAAACCCATCCCGACTCATAATAACAATAACAGCTCCTTGGTAATCAGCATTGACGAGTTTTGGTGCCTACCTTTATTTACTCATGTCCATGTCAAAAGCAAGGCTACTATCTGTCACACTTGAAGGGCTGTGTTCCTGTTCCACGGCGTAGATTCCGGTAAGATCGTTTCATTTTATGTCAATATGTGAATGTAATGTTAACGAAACAAGGTAGGGTCCCAGTGGTACTCCTTTTATCTTAATGAGGAATCATGAGTTAATATCTCCTGATGAGGGTTATTGAACAGGGGGGACTTTAATCATGTTTGTTATGTGGTTATATCTGCTAATGTGTAGCAATACCTAGGCTCTCGGCCTTTCGGAACATAACGGCCTTATCTCAGTGACACAATCTCTCGAGATTGCGCGCCCTTTCGGTGACTGGCACGGTGCACCTTGTGACGGGTGCGGTTACGTTGTTTCTCACTCCCGTATGCTGACTGTGCGACAGAGAGACTCTGGCTCGTGAGTTGTCTGGTGCACAGGAGGTGGCGAGTGCCCCAGCCATTGGGGGTGTAAAAAGGGTGGCAGTTATGTTTTGTCATTTTTGTAATCCTAAAATTATGGAGGATTCTGATATGTTAGACACGGATGTCTCCAATACGGAGAATGCATCTTGTGATGAATATGAAATGGCCCGGGTAATCAATGCCCATCAGTTATGTTCCGATTGCCGTTCTAGAGTACTCTCTTCTCCTGAATCAGGGAGCTTAGAGTGCGTTGAGCCATCCGCCTCCGAGGTTTCCATGTCCCGTGAGGCGCGTGCCCCAGATCCTTTCTTGACTACGCAAGCAGGTGTCCCTATGGCCTTTACTCCTCTAGAGGGTAGCTTGTTTCCTCCAGAGGTTACGGCACGGTTCCCCATGGCCATTTCTATGGCGTTGACTCATTTATATCTCCCAAGTGAAATGTTTCTAAGATACTGTCCATGTTCTGTTAACCAGGACCTGTCGGGTGTGTTATCGCCTGATTCAGTTCGGCCTTCTGGGGAAGCGCTGGCCTCTGAGGCTTCAGGGACCCCAACCTCGGGCCAGGGTCTTTTGTTGATCCGGCGAGGGATGATTTTGCCTTCCGTTATAGGCTGGCACGTCTTAGTGTCCTTTTAAGACATGTTTTGGCAATGTTGGAGGATCCCAGTCCGAGTGGGCCGAGGGATCCGAGGCCTTAGATGCTGGATGGCAAATTGGATATGACGTTTGGGGATGAAGCCAGTCTCCTTAACGTCTCCGTTTTATTTATTTTTTATGTTTCGGTTCCAGTTCTGAGCTTGGGTGAATGGGGCCTCTGATCGGCTGATCCCATTGGCGTTCTCATTCACCTTGGGCATTCACCCGATGGGTGCTGCCTTCATTTTATTTTTCTTAAGCTCATGTCTGTTAGATTTTCGTTTTTGAGAACGTTCTTCTCTGGAACCGATACTTGCGATTTGGTGGTCGCGTGGGCACTTCCTCAAAAGTTGCTCACTTTTTGAATACTAGAATTATGTTTTCTAGTTCATTTATTGATCCTTCGGGTTGAATTTTCTTCGACCTTGGGCAGTTCTGGAGTGTCCTTATAACAGGCAGATACTGGTCTGATGCTTTTCGGCTGTTACCTGGGTTCATGTCACCCTCGTGGTGCTGATTTAATCCTGTTGGATTCTGAATGTCACTTGGCCTATTGCTATGGACTCCGGGCTTGGATCCTATTGAAGTATGAGGCCTACTGTTTAAATAAAACCCCTCTGACTGGTGGGTTGTAAGTACCAATCTAAGGTCGGCTGTTTCGGGCTACTCGCCTGGGATACGGATCTGTTTTTTTTGCAGACGTCGTCATGGTTCTTCAGGTCCCTGGGGACTCAGAACCGTAATTTCCATTCCTTTGGAGTTGGGAGATGTAAGTGACCTTTGGGCTCTGGTGTTTGGAGGGGCGAACTATTTGCGGCTTCACTCAAAGTTCTTACGGATGCTGACTCTTTAGCCTATTAAACATTTTCTTATGGTGGTGGAGTCTCCTTCCTTACCGCCTTGGGTAGATCATCTGGTCTGGAAGCGCGGGCATGTCCTTCTTCCTCTGCTCAGATTTGCGTTACTCTAAGAGGTGGTGTGCAGTGGTTCCCTGCCTTCTGTGTGGAGCTGCAAGCCCCAAGGCAGAACATGCTGTGATCTGAGATGTAATTGCAGAAAATGCTTCATGACGGCAGAAAGAACAGGGCACATGAGGAAACCGTTAGCGCTTTCACTTTGCAGTGCTGCTCCACAACAAGCTCTTTAAACAGTGCTTTGTTATGGCTGCACTGTGTACATTTTCCTTAAAGGAACAGTATACACCAATTTTCATATAACTGCATGTAATAGACACTACTATAAAGAATAATATGCACAGATACTGATATAGAAATCCAGTGTAAAACCATTTAAAAACTTACTTAGAAGCTTCCGGTTTAGCTCTGTTAAAAAGGTTACTGGAGCGCTCACTGCAAGTGGGAAATATCACACTCCCCCTCCCCCTTCCTCTGCATATTAAAAAAAAACCTTTACACAAACAGAAGCAAGCTGGAGTAGGTATACGTCAGTATTCTCCTAAAACTTTGGGGCTTGGTTAGGAGTCTGAAAATCAGAGCAATGTTATTTTAAAATAAGCAACACTATCCATTTAAAAAAAAAAAAACCTGTATGGGCTATATAAATGGATAATCTACAAAAACATTTATGCAAAGAAAAAACATAATTTATGTAAGAATTTACCTGATAAATTCATTTCTATCATATTGGCAAGAGTCCATGAGCTAGTGACGTATGGGATATACAATCCTACCAGGAGGGGCAAAGTTTCCCAAACCTCAAAATGCCTATAAATACACCCCTCACCACACCCACAATTCAGTTTAATGAATAGCCAAGAAGAGGGGTGATAAAGAAAGGAGCAAAAAGCATAAACAAAGGAATTGGAATAATTGTGCTTTATACAAAAAAAATCATAACCACCATAAAAAGGGTGGTCCTCATGGACTCTTGCCAATATGAAAGAAATGAATTTATCAGGTAAATTCTTACATAAATTATGTTTTCTTTCATGTAATTGGCAAGAGTCCATGAGCTAGTGACGTATGGGATAGCAATACCCAAGATGTGGAACTCCACGCAAGAGTCACTAGAGAGGGAGGGATAAAAAATAAAGACAGCCAATTCCGCTGAAAAAATTAATCCACAACCCAAATCATAAGTTTTAATCTTATAATGGAAAAGAAAAAACTGAAATTATAAGCAGAAGAATCAAACTGAAACAGCTGCCTGAAGAACTTTTCTACCAAAAACTGCTTCTGAAGAAGAAAAAACATCAAAATGGTAGAATTTAGTAAATGTATGCAAAGAAGACCAAGTTGCTGCTTTGCAAATCTGATCAACTGAAGCTTCATTTTTAAAAGCCCAGGAAGTGGAAACTGACCTAGTAGAATGAGCTGTAATCCTCTGACGCGGGGATTTACCCGACTCCAAATAAGCGTGATGAATCAAAAGCTTTAACCAAGATGCCAAAGAAATGGTAGAAGCCTTCTGACCTTTCCTAGAACCAGAAAAGATAACAAATAGACTAGAAGTCTTCCTGAAAACTTTAGTAGCTTCAACATAATATTTCAAAGCTCTAACCACATCCAAAGAATGTAAAGATCTTTCCAAAGAATTCTTAGGATGGGGACACATAGAAGGGACAACAATTTCCCTACTAATGTTGTTGGAATTCACAACTTTAGGTAAGAATTTAAATGAAGTCCGCAAAACTGCCTTATCCTGATGAAAAATTGATTGATTTAATGACAGGCTTGATACGAACCAAAGCCTGTACAAAACAATGAATATCAGGGAGTTTAGCAATTTTTCTGTGGAATAAAACAGAAAGAGCAGAAATTTGTCCTTTCAAGGAACTTGCAGACAAACCCTAATCCAATCCATCCTGAAGAAACTGTAAAGTTCTAGGAATTCTAAAAGAATGCCAAGAGAATTTATGAGAACACCATGAAATGTAAGTCTTCCAAACTCTATAATAAATCTTTCTAAAAAACAGATTTACGAGCCTGCAACATAGTATTAATCACTGAGTCAGAGAAACCTCTATGACTAAGCACTAAGCGTTCAATTTCCATTCCTTCAAATTTAATGATTTGAGATCCTGATGGAAAAACGGACCTTGAGATAGAAGGTCTGGCCTTCGTGGAAGTGGCCATGGTTGGCAACTGGACATCTGAACAAGATCCGCATACCAAAACCTGTGAGCCCTTGCTGGAGCCACCAGCAGCACAAACGATTGCTCCATGATGATCTTGGAAATCACTCTTGGAAGAAGAATTAGAGGCGGAAAAATATAGGCAGGTTGATAACTCCAAGGAAGTGTCAATGCATCCACTGCTTCCGCCTGAGGATCCCTGGACCTGGACAGGTACCTGGGAAGTTTCTTGTTTAGATGAGATGCCATCAGATCTATTTCTGGAAGCCCCCACATCTGAACAATTTGAAAAAACACATCTGGGTGAAGAGACCACTCTCCCGGATATAAAGCTTGACGACTGAGATAATTCGCTTCACAATTGTCTATTCCTGGGATATGGACCGCAGAAATTAGACAGGAGCTGGATTCTGCCCAAACAAGTATCCGGGATACTTCTTTCATAGCCTGTGGACTGTGAGTCCCACCCTGAGGATTGACATACGCCACAGTTGTGACATTGTCTGAAAACAAATAAACGGCTCTCTCTTCAATAGAGGCCAAAACTGAAGAGCTCTGAGAATCGCACGGAGTTCCAAAATATTGATTGGTAATCTCGCCTCTTGAGAATTCCAAACCCCTTTTGCTGTCAGAGATCCCCAGACATCTCCCCAACCTGAAAGACTCGCATCTGTTTTAATCACAGTCCAGGTTGGACGAACAAAAGAGGCCCCTTGAACTATACGATGGTGATCTAACCACCAAGTCAGAGATAGTCGAACATTGGGATTTAAGGATATTAATTGTGATATCCTTGTATAATCCCTGCACCATTGGTTCAGCATACAAAGCTGAAGAGGTCTCATGTGAAAACGAGTAAAGGGGATCGCGTCCGATGCTGCAGTCATGAGACCTAAAACCTCCATGCACATAGCTACTGAAGGGAATGACTGAGACTGAAGGTTCCGACAGGCTGCAACCAATTTCAGACGTCTCTTGTCTGTTAGAGACAAAGTCATGGATACTGAATCTATTTGGAAACCTAAAAAGGTTACCCTTGTCTGAGGAATCAAAGAACGTTTTGGTAAATTGATCCACCAACCATGTCTTTGAAGAAACAACACTAGTTGATTTGTGTGAGATTCTGCAGAACGTAAAGACTGAGCAAGTACCAAGATATCGTCCAAATAAGGAAACACTGCAATACCCCGCTCTCTGATTACAGAGAGTAGGGCACCAAGAACCTTTGAAAAGATCCTTGGAGCTGTCGCTAGGCCAAAAGAAAGAGCAACAAATTGGTAATGCTTGTCTAGAAAAGAGAATCTCAGGAACTGATAGTGAGCTGGATGAATCGGAATATGAAGATATGCATCCTGTAAGTCTATTGTGGACATATAATGCCTTTGCTAAACAAAAGGCAGAATAGTCCTTATAGTCACCATTTTGAATTTTGGTACTCTTACATAACGATTCAAGACTTTTAGATTCAGAACTGGTCTGAATGAATTTTCTTTCTTTGGGACAATGAACAGATTTGAACAAAACCCCAGACCCTGTTCCTGAAACGGAACTGGCATGATTACCCCTGATAACTCCAGGTCTGAAACACACTTCAGGAAAGCCTGCGCTTTCTCTGGGTTCACTGGAATGCGTGAGAGAAAGAAACTTCTCACAGGCGGTCTTACTCTGAAACCTATTCTGTACCCCTGAGGGACAATGTTCTGAATCCAATGATTTTGGACTGAATTTATCCAAACATCTTTGAAAAATTTTAATTTGCCCCCTACCAGCTGAGCTGGAATGAGGGCCGCACCTTCATGCAGACTTGGGGGCTGGTTTAGATCTTTTAAATGGCTTGGATTTATTCCAGATTGAGGAAGGCTTCCAATTGGAGACAGATTCCTTAGGGGAAGGATTAGGTTTCTGTTCCTTATTTTGTCGAAAGGAACGAAAATGGTTAGAAGCTTTAAATTTACCCTTAGATTTTTTTATCCTGAGGCAAAAAAGCTCCCTTCCCCCCAGTGACAGTTGAAATGATAGAATCCAACTGAGAACCAAATAATTTATTACCTTGGAAAGAAAGAGATAGCAATGTCGATTTAGAAGTCATATCAGCATTCCAAGATTTAAGCCATAAAGCTCTTCTAGCTAAAATAGCTAAAGACATATATCTAACATCAATTCTGATGATATCAAAAATGGCATCACAAATGAAATTATTAGCATGTTGAATTAATTTAACAATGCTATACACATTATGATCTGATACTTGTTGCGCTAAAGTTTCCAACCAAAAAGTTGAGGCAGCTGCAACATCAGCCAAAGAAATAGCAGGCCTAAGAAGATGGCCTGAACATAAATAAACTTTCCTTAGATAAGATTCAAGCTTCCTATCTAAAGGATCTTTAAAAGAAGTACTATCATCCGTAGGAATAGTAGTATGTTTAGCAAGAGTAGAGATGGCCCCATCAACTTTGGGGATCTTTTCCCAAAACTCCAATCTATCAGTAGGCAAAGGATACAATTTTTTAAACCTTGAAGAAGGAGTAAAAGAAGTACCCAGTCTATTCCATTCCTTAGAAATCATATCTGAAATAGCATCAGGAACTGGAAAAACCTCTGGAATAACTACATGAGATTTATAAACCAAATTTAAACGTTTACTAGTTTTAGTATCAAGAGGACTAGTCTCCTCCATATCTAATGCAATCAACACTTCTTTTAATAAAGAATGAATATACTTATTTATTAAATAAATAAGAGGATTTTTCAGTGTCAATATCTGAGGCAGGATCCTCTGAATCAGACAGATCCTCATCAGAGATAGATAAACCAGTATGTTGTCGGTCATTAAAAAATTCATCAACTCTATGAGAAGTTTTAAAAGACCTTTTACGTTTATTAGAAGGCGGAATGGCAGACAAAGTTTTCTGAATGGAATCAGAAATAAATTCTCTTAAATTTACAGGAATATCCTGAGCATTAGATGCTGATAGACCAGCAACATGTAATGAACTACTACTGATGGAAACATTCTCTGCATGTAAAAGTTTATCATGACAACTTATTACAAACCACAGCTGGAGCAACAGTTACCACAAGTTTACAACAAATGCACTTAGCTTTGGTAGAACCGATATCAGACAGCAGGATTCCAGTAGTAGATTCTGAGACAGGATCAGATTGAGACATCTTGCAGTATGTAAAAGAAAAAACAACATATAAAGCAAAATTATCAATTTCCTTATATGACAGTTTCAGGAATGGGAAAAAATGCAAACAGAATAGGCCTCTGACATAGAAAAAAAAAAAAAAAAATGAAAAAAATGTTTGGCGCCAAATATGACGCACCACAAACTGAAAAACATTTTTTGGCGCCAAAAACGTCCGGAACGAAACTTGAGCGTCATAGATGACGCAACCTTGTAAAAAGACTCGGAGCCAACTAAGATGCCGGAAATGACGAATTTGCATCAACAAACGTAATTTTCATGCCAAAAATGTCTTGCGCCAAGAACGACGCAATAAATTATAGCATTTTGCGCTCTCGCATGCCTAATACAGCCTGCAATTTAGAAAGAGTCAATTTAAAAACCTCAGGTAAGAATTTTTTTTTTTTCATATAGCATTTCCCAGATATGAAACTGACAGTCTGCAAAAAGGAAATATACTGATAAACCTGAATCATGGCAAACATATATTTAGAACTTTATATATAAAGTGCCAAACCATAGCTGAGAGTGTCTTAAGTAAATGAAACATACATACAGATAGCCAAACCAGTACTGAAATGAGAATCAGTAGAGGTAATGGTATATAAGAGTATATCGTCAATCTGAAAAGGGAGGTAACAGAGAACCTATGAAATAGATCCCCGTTAGGAGGACCATTGTATTCAATAGGTGATATTCCCTTCACATCCCTCTGACATTCACTGTACTCTGAGAGGAACCGGGCTTCAACATGCTGAGAAGCGCATATCAACGTAGAAATCTAGCAGAAACTTACTTCACCACCTCCATAGGAGGCAAAGTTTGTAAAACTGAATTGTGGGTGTGGTGAGGGGTGTATTTATAGGCATTTTGAGGTTTGGGAAACTTTGCCCCTCCTGGTAGGATTGTATATCCCATACGTCACTAGCTCATGGACTCTTGCCAATTACATGAAAGAAAACTAGTGTATAATGTCCCTTTAACACAGTACAGCAACAGCAAAGTACTGTTTGAAGAGAACAGTCAAATATGTGGCACCACTGCAGAGCAGCAGTGTATTGATTGATGACTGTCTCTTTATAACTGCTTTAATATAATATATACAATTTTAAAAATGTACTACAGTTAACCAGTATATTGAGCTGGTGCTTTTCAAAATTACCTGCAGAAAATCTTTGACTAAAAAAATGTAATTGCAGAAGGTAAAAAATAGTTCTGCCTCTGGGGCTGCGAGGTTCCAGCTTTTACCCTGTTATAGAGGTTTCTTTTTGGAAGATCAATCCTACACGGATCTCTGGCTGTTGTTTCTTCCATATTGTACCCACATATTGGTCTGACCATGGTCTTGACGTTTGGGTGTTCTGCGGCCTCGTTGCAACTCTAGCCTTGGGGCTTAACAGTGAAGAGTCGAGGTCGGTTACAGATGGTCGTCCTTCTGGGGTCAGGTAGTTGACCATTTATCCTCGCTGTTCTGTTAGGGCTTTGTGGAGGGTACCTTACGTCTAACTCTTTATGGCAAGCAAGGTCCAGGGTTCTCATTCACCTTCGGGTGTTGGTGCTACCTTACGCTTGTCTACAAGATTTCCTTGTGATCCAAGTGCACTGAGTGCCGAATTCTTAAGCTGTTCAGGAGCTCTTTCAGACTCTTGGGTTTGAGGCTGTTGCTATATCGCCAAGTCTATGGACTTTAGATGGTGCGCTCCTAATCATAGGAGGCAGCTTAGGGTTCCTCTGGACCTTGGCCTAGGGCCATGTCTCTCCCTAGATGGGTGTGGATGGTTTGGTCTCACCTTAGGTGTTTGTGGTCCTGTGTGCCTCTCTCAGAGGAGGGCGGGGCTCTGCTTTTCATGGGAGATGCCTATCTGCCTGTGGCTTAGGCTCTAGGTCTTTCTGATGGGTTCCTACTGGCCTGCGGGCGCATTTGATGTTCCTGTAGACTCCAGGTGTCTTTCAACTGGTTTGGCAATATGGCCGAGGGGTCTCGCCTCTATGGTAGGGTGGTTTCCGTTCTCATTCCCTTCTCTTCTAGAGCGGGGGTTGGGTTCTCCTGGGTTCTCCTGGTTCGGAGTGACCTTAGTATCTGATTGTGTCCCACGATGGCTTAATGGTAAACTATGTTTCCTGAAAGCTGAAGGTCAGGAGTTCAAATCCAGCTATGGTTATATACTCTTCATAATGCAAGTCCTACAAATATCCTTGCCGAATGCAGCCTTATATGGCAACCTATGGGTCCTTGTTTTTCCTGCCTTGTAAGGGTCTTTTCAGAATCCTGGAAAGGGAGCTGCGATGTAGTGACTGGTTCCACCATTCCTGCAGTGGGAGGCTGAGGGTTTGAACCCTGTTGGGACTTCTGTTAAATGTTGGATTCTGATATATAGATGTTGGGGATCTGTTGGGGAAGACAGCAGTGTGTAGGGGGTCTCGTACCCTTACACAATGCCTATCCTGAATCACGGTAGCATGCAGTTTGTAGTAGCGGTCAGAGGTCTACCTGGGGGCTTTGTTCCTCGTTCACCCTATTTCTTCTACTGTTCCTTGTTCCCTTGGAGGAATGACTGGGGGATGAGGGAAGTGGGGGAGGTATTTAAGCCTTTGGCTGGGGTGTCTTTGCCTCCTCCTGGTGCCAGGTTCTGTATTCCCAAAAGTAATGAATGCAGCTGTGGACTCTTCCTGTCAGAAGAAAAGAAAATTATCAGGTAAGCATAATTTATGTTTTTAGCTTTAGTGTAGCTATCAGCCTCCCACCTGAGGGCTGCCATCTTGTTATATGACCTTTGTCTTAGCAGATCGCTTCCGGGTTAAGTGTGTGGAGGTATGGTACAATGCTGTGTAATAATGAGCTTGTGCAGATAGAACACATTCTGGGGTACTGCTTACCAAAAGCTGCCCTTTGTGATGAGTAGTGATTACAAAGGGTAATTACTAATTATAGGGTTATTTACTATATCTGTCTCTGTATAGAAAATTAGTTCCGGTCGGCAATCGCCACGCCCCCTTGACCATGCCCCTGGTCATACCCCCACTGGCACCGCGCCAGGTGGTCCCAGTTTCAACTCTAAAAATTATGGTAAGCCTATCTAGGTAAGCTCAGGAGCAGCAAATAACCTAGGTTCTAGCTGCTGATTGGTGGCTGCATATGTTCTACCTAAATCATGAAAGAACATTTTTGGGTTTCATGTCCCTTTAATGAACTACCAAAGAAAAAAAAAATACCAGACTTACAGGTGGTTAAGTTGCTTTTACATTTTAATACATTTTTTAATGAAGAAGGTAAAGCTGGACAGCCCAGTTGATATTATGGATATCTGACTGGCTCCTTGTTTGTTAATGTAGAAATGTAATAATGTCTTAAATCCAGAAAATGAAACAATGGACTTAATGATGTAATTTTGCCTTCCCCTCCATCTGTCTGTATCCCAGTAGTCATTTGCTTTGTTTGTGAGATTGCGGTTGAGACATATTATTAAAAATTAAACAAAAAAATAAATAAAACTGCCAGGCATTATATGGGTTTATCTGCTCACAATAGCAAACGAAAGACAAGGAATTCAGTGTATAAACTTGGTACCCCAGCGTCTGCTGATGACATCACTAATCACATCACATGACATGACAAATGATATCACAAAAACACTTAAACTTTTAAATCTATTGTTAGGTAGGGAGGTGTGTTATTAATAGTTTAGCTTTTGCATATGTTTATGTGACCTCATGAAAGGTTATCAATTAGACAAGAATATTGCATGAATATGTTTTGTCGTAATATTGTGTTACTAACATGTCCTTAATATTAGATGAGATGGGTTAGTTTTTACAGTAGTCTTTACAGGGTCAATGCTCCATTCCTTACAGTAAGGCAGTGTTATTTTGTCTCCCACAAACCCCTACAAATATGTCTTACACATCCTAATTAAAGGGACACTGAACCCAAATTTTTCTTTCATTATTCAGATAGAGCATGCAATTTTAAACAACTTTCTAATTTACTCCTTTTATCAATTTTTCTTCGTTCACTTGCTATCTTTATTTGAAAAAGAAGGCATTTAAGATTCTTTTTTGGTTCAGAACCTCTAGACAGCACAAAGATACCAAGAGAATGAAGAAAATTTGATAATAGGAGTAAATTAGAAAGTTGCTTAAAATTGCATGCTCTATCTGAATCACAAAAGAAAACATTTGGTTTCAGTGTCCCTTTAAGAATTAAAGAAACACTTTACTAGAGGCTAGATTAAGAGTGGTGCACTAACTGTTGCATGCGTGCAATAAGGGGTTTATCGCGGTTCTTTGTGCGTGTCGGAAGTATCTTGCATATTAAGAGTTGAAAGTAAATGCAGCCGCTTGAGCGCAATTGAATTTAACTCAATTTCAGAGCTTTGGTTATCTGTTACACAAGTCAAAAAAGTTGCACAAAACACATCAAACATACATTATACAGTACAGTTATACTCATAACACTGTCTAATAAAAGTTATTAACATATGTATTTATATGTGTATATATGTATTTACAGACATATACACATATAAACACATAAATACATATGTATACATATTTAATTGCATTGGAGCCCTTTGCAGTCAAGTCGCTGAACACATGAAAAATCATATTTATGCACTATTCATATTTAATAAAGTGTTTAAATATGCATTTACTGTAAATATTTCAGATGCCACTGTTCTTCACATAGGGGAATATGTTGTAACTATTTTAAATAGATATTCATATATATATATATATATATATATATATATATATATATATATATACACACAGTATATATATATCTGTATATATCTAAACCTATATATTATAATGTTTATATATTATATCATTTTCTGCTATCCAAAGCACAAATTAATTGCATCAATTAACAAAAATGTTTAGTGATCATTTGTGCAATAAAAAATAAACATTTTTAATATTAGATCATTTTAGCTTAATATTGACTAAAATTGTAGCCAGGTGGTTAGTGAAATAAGCTGGGTGGTACATGTACTAAAAAGGTCCTGGGGAGAACGCTGGATATTTATCTTTTACCCAAAAAAAACCATCTGATATATATATATATATATATATATATATACACACACATATATATATATATATATATATATATTTATTTATTTAAGAAAAAATAAAACCTATTCTGCTATGTGAAGAACATTGGAATGTGAAATATTCATATTTCATGTTAGGTCTGTGAACTTTGGTTAAATGAGATCGGGTTTGCGCGTGAGAAGGGTGTATTTTTTCTCTACTTTTCACACTCCATTGAAGTCTATCGAGGAATGCGTTAATGTTTGTCTGATATTGGAAGTTCGGCTTTTTGTACTCGTCGGGTTAGCAAAACATTTTACTTTAACCTTTTAATATACGTGCTACCCGATGTGCGCAATAAGCTTACTTAGCAAAGTTAATGCAGGAGCACTAAATAGCGCGACACTTGTAATCTAGCCCTAGGGGCTAGATTACGAGTGGAGCCCTATTTATCGCTTAAGACCGCTGCTCCTTAACTGCTCCGCCACTTCTGAGGCGGTGGACAGCAATTAGCCTGATTGACACCCCTGCTAGCGGCCGATTGGCCGCGAATGTGCAGGGGGCGGCATTGCACAAGCATTTCACTAGAAATGCTTGTGCAATGATCTGTCTGCATTTATCGATGTGCGGGCAGACATGATCCGCTACAGTGGATCATGTCCACTCGCACTATGATAAAACGACCCCTTTGTATTTACTTTTAACTCGTAATACACTCGCTCCTTCTGACACAAACAGACACGATAAACGTAATATCACTTGCGCGCAGCAGTTAGCACGCCACTCGAAATCTAGCCTTAGATCTGCAGAACTGTAACCAGCATGGCTTAAAAAGTGAATTCATCTAGTTTAGAAACTGCAAAATACATCAAAGCATCAAAGTGATATCTTTATGAAATGTCATTATTTCTCATTTTACACTGTTAAAACAATTTTCCAGTTAGTCCTAAATGATAATTACTGTCTAAGACTTTTTTTTTTACTTTTCTATACATATGGGTACATTTACAAAAACAAATGGCTGTTTTACCTTCAGATTAAAGTAACAGATCCAAAAGTACTTTTCAGTAACAAGTGTAGCAAAATAATGTTATAAACCTAATTTTCTACTTGTTACAGTTAATAAGAATAATTTTTAAAGGGATGCTAGACCCTATTTTTTATTTCATTATTCAGATAGAGCATGCAATTTTAAGCAACTTTCTAATTTACTCCTATTATCAATTTACTTCGTTCTCTTGCTATCTCTATTTAAAAAGCAGGAATGTAAAGCTTAGAAGCCGGCCCATTTTAGGTTTAGGCTTAATGGTGACTACTTTCAGAGTTCAGACAACCAATAAGCAAGCATAACCCAGGTTCTAAACCAAAAATTGTCTGGCTCCTAAGCTTTACATTCCTGCTTTTTAAATAAAGATAGCAAGAGAGAGAAGAAAAATTGCATGCTTTATCTGAATCGTTAAAGAAAAAAAAATGGATTTAGTATCCTTTTAAATATTGGTTAGAAAAGGAATTTCTACTGCAAGAGCCATCAAGTTTGCATGAAAAACATCCACTGAAAACTCACTAGTTCTCCATATTTCTGGATAACAAGAAAAGATAAGACTAATGCAATATGATATTTTAGGAAATATTTTTAGGGGGATGTCATTTGTTCTTAAATATATTTCAGTAGGTAGTGGGTCCTAATATGTCGGGAACCCCTGTAAGCAATGTTGTAAAGACAAACTACATGAAAAATCTTGAGGACAGTGACGGTTCTATGGGGGTGCTGAGGGATGCTATATACCTCCAGATGCACGAGTAGCACACCCTGTTGAGCTACAAAGGGCTCCTTATATTATGTGTGCTGTATCTTTCATTTTTTTCAACACCTTTGTAATCCCCTTCCAATTAGCCCCCCATATATTAGGTTATAGAACCTCCCCTGCCTGAGGAGTAAGTTTAATCCTTTTTTATTGTGCCCTATTATGACTAGATTCAAATTAGTTAATACACTGCTCTAAGCAGTATTTATGTATCATATAGTAAGTTCAGGCAATTTGAGCATTTTCTACGGCGCATTGGACAATTACTATTTTTTAGCAAATACAATGGCCTTGATTTAACAACTGCCAGGAGGACGAGGTTTGCTGTTATAAACCTTGTCTGCCCAGCTATGTGGCGAGTGGCACTATGCCGCCAGCAGCTAACATTGCAGAATTCGCTGATTGTGCAATGCTGCCCCCTGCTTGAGAAGGGGCTGTCAATCATCCCGATCTGATGAGATCGAGATGATGGCTATCCGCCACCTAAAGTGTTGCAGAGAGGTTAACTAGCTTTTCAAGCTCGCTATTATTCGTAGCTTTGTTATACAATGTTGCATACACTGTTGCCATAGAGTACTAAAGACACATGCACACTTAAGAACTCTTATGAGCCTACCTAATTTTACTCTTCAATAAAAGATACCAAGAGAACAAAGCAAATTTGATAACAGAAGTAAATTGAAAAGTTGTTTAAAATTGCATGCTCTATCTGAATCAGGAAAGTTTAATTTTGACTTTACTGTCCCTTTAAAGGTTGCCTTGCTGGCCTGGCCACGATACCTGTAATAAAAAATAAATTTGCACTAATAGAGGGGATAGGATAATGTTGCTGTTAATGTTTATTGTTTAGTAGATAGCTGTTTGATTGTGAGCAAGCTCCAGTTGATAGTTACAGAGATGTTGTTATGCAGTGACCCTGTCTCTATTAATTCCAACAGACATAGGATCCAGCCCTTGGTGTTCTTGCCTATATTGAATGTAGTGTTGCCACCTTAGCCATGTTTTCCAGGGCACTTATAAGTTACACATGCTGCAGGGAGGAATCTAAATATTACATATAGATAGTGCTGTCCAGAAACAGAATAAATGCTCCTCCCTGCACACCCTGCAGCATGTGTAACGCATAAGTGTCCAGGAAAACATGGCCGAGGTGGCAACACTAATTAAATGTGACCTTCAAGCTAATACGTATGTTCTTTTACTGCTCTTTTGTGGATTTTGTGTAATGTTATGGACGTGTAGTTATAGGTTTACTGTATCTGCCTGTGTCCTCCCACTTTTCACCTTGTACCAGTTACTTTCATGTGTTTTAGTCACTGTCGTGTTCCCACCCATGTTCTGTTAACAGCTCTTGTGTGTATTCTTCTTCCTCGTATTTGTGCCTGTCTTATGGTTACGGCTCTCTTGTGTTTGCCCCTCTCATGCATTTGCAGCTGTTTCATGTTTACATTTCTTGTTTTAATCCTTCAAATCCTTCATGTTTGTTGGACTCCTGTGTCCGTTCCACTCTCAGGTTTACTACTGGTTTATGTTTGTGGCTCTCATATTTCATATCTCTTGTGTTTGGGTCTCTGGGCTTTTTTTTTTTTTCTTTTCTTCCAAATTCTATTGTATTTGCTTTCTTTCGTTCGATATTATTTGTATTTCAGGCTGCCTTCTTGTTCTTCATCTGGATCTTGTTGGTGGCTATTTTTGCTTGTGTGGCACTTTTTAATTTGTTTCTCCCTTGTGCCCATGCGCTTGCTTTTCCTTTGTGTTTCTATTACCCTTGTTTTTGTGACTCTTTTGTCTTTGCGCCTCGCTTGTGTTTGAGTGTCCCTGGTGTCTGTACACTGACCCCCTGAGTCGTCAAGTAACGACCCCTAATTTCTAAATAACATTACATTCTTATAAATATAAATAAGACACAGACACTTAATCCTTGGTATAAAAACTTGGCTACAGCCTGTTTATTAAATAACATTTGAAAACACTTAATAAATAACTCTTTGAATTATATAAACTTTATAAATAGAAAATGGTAAAGTGCAACCAAAACAAAGATGCTAGCCCCCATCATAAATCTTATCATCCCTCTTCACGTTGATAGGCCGTATTTAGATTCACATGGACTTAAATAAGTCCGTTATTCATTTTTACCCCAAGCTTCAATGGGACCCCGTGCCCAAAGAGCTACTTAAACTGCTCTCCCACCCTGTGGGGAGGTTAACCTATTCCATTAAGGCCATAGTCCAATTACTGACGTGAGGGGACTAGCACCCGCCATCAGCTGTGACAAACACAAGACATAAACAACAAGGGAGGGAAAACTTGCTGCTACGCTAACTTCTGACCTAAAATGGCCCCCACTCCTCCCCTTAAGTACCACCCCTGCAAGGAACCACCCCTTTGCTTACACCTAGGGGCCTGACTCCTCCCATGGGGTAATCGGGCCCCTCCCCCTATGATACACGTGTCCTGGGGCTGAATTTCGTGTCTGTTGTTTGATTTGGGGTTTATTTGTGTTTATGACTTCCTTTAAGGGTCAGTAACAACCTTGTAATTACAAGACATTTATGATGTCACGCTATATAATTACATGCAAGTCCAAATATTTTAAAACAAATTGTTTTTCTTCGATTGTTTTTCAATAGGTAAACTCCACCCACTACTTGAACCTCTGTGTAGGCAAGACTAGCCATGTTTTGCAGTTGTTATCTGCTTAAGCAGTTAGTGAAAGATATGTAGCAGGGTTAGCCATAAGTAGTCTGCAGGGTGCAATTCTAGCTCTGAGAATTAGAAAATTCACAATTTTTGGAGCTAAATTACATGAACACACAATAATAATCACAATAATGATCGGCTAGATTAGGAGTTATAGGGACACTGTACCCAAATTTTTTATTTCATGATTCAGATAGAGCATGCAATTTTAAGCGTCTTTCTAATTTACTCCTATTGTCAAATTTTCTTTATTCTCTTGGTATCTTTATTTGAAAAGCAAGAATTTAAGTTTAGATGCCGGCCCATTTTTAGTGAACAACCTGGGTTGTCCTTGCTGATTGGACAGCACCAATAAACAATTGCTGTCCATGGTCCTGAACCATAAATTGGCTGGTTCCTTAGCTTAGATGTCTTCTTTTCAAATAAAGAAAGCAAGAGAACGAAGAAAAATTGATAATAGGAGTATATTATAAAGTTGCTTAAAATTGCATGCTCTATCTGAATCACAAAAGAAAAAATTTGGGCTCAGTGTCCCTTTAAGCGCTATGAGCGGCTCGGTACTAACTTGCAAGTTATTTCCATCGCTCACCTCCCTTTAGCGCTGCTATTACAGGTTTTGATAAACCCGGCATTAGCAGGCAATATTGCAGCGTTGAGCTCCATGCCGCACACAAATACCAGCACTGCTTTGAGCTGGTTTTACGTGCTCGTGCACGATTTCCCCATAGACATCAATGGGGAGAGCCGGCTAAAAAAAAGTCTGACACCTGCAATAAAGGAGCGTAAAGCTCCGTAACGCAGCCCCATTGATTCCTATGGGGAAACAAAATGTATGTTTACACCTAACACCCTAACATAAACCCCGGGTCTAAACACCCCTAATCTGCCGCCCCCGACATCGCCGCCACCTACCTACACTTATTAACCCCTAATCTGCCGCCCCTAACATCGCCGCCACCTACCTACATTTATTAACCCCTAATCTGCCTCCCCCAATGTCGTCGCTACCTACCTACACACACTTATAAACCCCTAATCTAATGCCCCCAACGTCGTCGCCACTATACTAAAGTTATTAACCCCTAACCCTAAGTCTAACCCTAACACCCACTAACTTGAACATAATTAAAATAAATCTAAATAAAAATTACAATTAATACCTAAATAATTCCTATTTAAAACTAAATACTTACCTATAAAATAAACCCTAAGCTAGCTACAATATAACTAATAGTTACATTGTATCTATCTTAGGTTTTATTTTTATTTCACAGGTAAGTTTGTATTTATTTTAACTAGGTAGACTAGTTACTAAATAGTTGTTAACTATTTACTAGCTACCTAGCTAAAATAAATACAAATTTACCTGTAAAATAAAACCTAACCTGAGTTACACTAACACCTAACCTTACACTACAATTAAATAAATTACATTAATTAAATACAATTAACTAAATTACAAAAACAAACACTAAATTACACAAAATAAAAAAGAAATTATAAAATATTTAAACTAATTACACCTAATCTTATAGCCCTATCAAAATAAAAAAGCCCCCCAAAATAAAAATAAAAAACCCTAGCCTAAGCTAAACTGCCAATGGCCCTTAAAAGGGCCTTTTGTGGGGCATTGCCCCAAAGAAATCAGCTCTTTTACCTGTAAAAAAAAATACAAACAACCCCCCAACAGTAAAACCCACCACACACACAACCAAACCCCCCAAATAAAATCCTATCTAAAAAAAACCTAAGCTCCCCATTGCCCTGAAAAGGGCATTTGGATGGGCATTGCCCTTAAAAGGGCATTTAGTTTTTCAGCCCAAACCCTAAGCTAAAAATAAAACCCACCCAATAAACTCTTAAAAAAAAAAAACTAACACTAACGAAGATCCAGTTTTTGAAGACCAGACATCCGTCCTCAACGAAGCCGGGAGAAGTCTTCATCCAAGTGGCAAGAAGTTCTCAACAAAGCCGGATGAAGTCTTCATCCAGGCAGCAAGAAGTGGTCCTCCAGGCAGGCAAAAGTCTTCATCCAGACAGCATCTTCTATCTTCATCCTTCCGACGCGGAGCGGCTCCATCTTCAAGACATCCGGCGTGGAGCATCCTCTTCTGACGACAGCTACTGAAGAATGAAGGTTCCTTTCCAATCAGCCAATCAGCTACTGAAGAATGAAGGTCATGTTCCAATTGGATCAGCCAATAGGATTGAAGTTCAATCCTATTGGCTGATTGCATCATTCAATAGGATTTTTTCACCTTTAATTCCGATTGGCTGATAGAATTCTATCAGCCAATCGGAATTCAAGGGACGCCATCTTGGATGATGTCCCTTAAAGGCACCTTCATTCTTCAGTAGTCGTCAGAAAAGGATGCTCTGCGCCGGATGTCTTGAAGCCGGAGTCGCTTCGCGTCGGAAGGATGAAGATAGAAGATGCCGTCTGGATGAAGACTTCTGCCCGCCTGGAGGACCACTTCTTGCCGCTTGGATGAAGACTTCTCCCGGCTTCGTTGAGGACTTCTTGCCGCTTGGATGAAGACTTCTCCCGGCTTCGTTGAGGATGGATGTCCGGTCTTCAAAAACTGTAAGTGGATCTTTAGGGCTTAGTGTTAGGTTTTTTTAAGGGTTTATTGGGTGGGTTTTATTTTTAGCTTAGGGTTTGGGCTGAAAAAGAGCTAAATGCCCTTTTAAGGGCAATGCCCATCCAAATGCCCTTTTCAGGGAAATGGGGAGCTTAGGTTTTTTAGATAGGATTTTATTTGTGGGGTTTGGTTGTGTGGGTGGTGGGTTTTACTGTTGGGGGGTTGTTTGTATTTTTTTTTACAGGTAAAAGAGCAGATTTCGTTGGGGCAATGCCCCGCAAAAGGCCCTTTTAAGAGCCATTGGCAGTTAAAGTGAATGTAAATTTTGATGCTAAAGTGCCAGGTTTTTAAAACTTTGATTAAAAACAGGGGCACTTTAATTCATAAAAAATTACATTTCACTCCTGTTGTGACAAAAAAACTTACCTTTTAAACTTCACAGCAGCTCCAGATTTCTCCGGTCTCACAAGCCATTTCTGATGTCAAAAATGATTGATAGGTCATTCTCCAATCACAGCTTCCCCCCCGGGGGATTCAGTGTCTGATTCACTGCTGTGATTGGAGGAAGCCGATGCCTCATTTTAGACCCAGGAAGAGGCTTTGAAACAGGTGGAGGAAGCTGGAGCTGCTGTGAAAATTAAAAGGTAAGTTTTTTTCACAACAGGAGTGAAATGAAAATTTTTATGAATTAAAGTGCCCCTGTTTTTAATCGAAGTTTTAAAAACCGGGCACTTTAGCATCAAAATTTACATTCACTTTAAGTTTAGGCTAGTGTTTTTTATTTTGATAGGGCTATTAGATTAGGTGTACTGTAATTAGTTTAAATATTTGATCATTTCTTTTTTATTTTGTGTAATTTAGTGTTTGTTTGTTTTTTGTAATTTAGTTAATTGTATTTAATTAATGTAATTTATTTAATTGTAGTGTAAGGTTAGGTGTTAGTGTAACTCAGGTTAGGTTTTATTTTACAGATAAATTTGTATTTATTTTAGCTAGGTAGCTAGTAAATAGTTAATAACTATTTAGTAACTAGTCTATCTAGTTAAAATAAATACAAACTTACCTGTGAAAGAAAAATAAAACCTAAGATAGATACAATGTAACTATAAGTTAAATTGTAGCTAGCTTAGGGTTTATTTTATAGGTACGTATTTAGTTTTAAATAAGAATTATTTAGGTATTAATTGTAATTTTTATTTAGATTTATTTTAATTATGTTCAAGTTAGTGGGTGTTAGGGTTAGACTTAGGGTTAGGTTTAGGGGGTTAATAACTTTAGTATAGTGGTGGAGATTTTGGGGCAGCAGATTAGGGGTTAATAACAGTAATGTAGGTTGCGGCGATGTTAGGGACAGCAGATTAGGGGTTAATATTTAAAAAGTGTTTGCGATGCGGGAGTACGGCGGTTTAGGGGTTAATATGTTTATTCTAGTGGCAGCGATGTCGGGAGCGGCAGATTATCGGTTAATAATTTTATTTTAGTGTTTGCGGTGCGGGAGGGCCTCGGTTTAGGGGTTAATAGGTAGTTTATGAGTGTTAGTGTACTTTTTAGCACTTTAGTTATGAATTTTATGTTACGGATTTGTAGCATAAAAGCCATAACTACTGACTTTCAGTTTACGGTATGGATCTTGTAGTTATAGGCTGTACCGCTCACTTTTTGGCCGGACAGGCAAACTTGTAATACCGGCGCTATGGAAGTCCCATTGATAAAGGACTTTTGGAAAGCTGCTGTAGTTACGTTGCGTGACGGCCAAAAAGTGTGCGGTACAGTTGTACCTGCAAGACTCGTAATAGCAGCGGTAGTGCAAAAGCAGCGTTATGAGGCTTTTTCACCCATAACGCAAAACTCGTAATCTAGCCGAATGTTTATTGCAAAGTTGGTTTATTGCACAAAACATAATGGGCTAGATTACAAGTGGTGCGCTAATTTGTTAATTTACTGGTGTGCGATAAATAAACAGCCATTACAAGTGGCTAGTTATTGCTACCGCAGGCTTGTGGTAGCAATTAGCACTCATAAAATTAACCAGAGATCAGATCTCTGGTTAAATTTTATAAATGTCTCCCAATTGGCCCCAAAATACAGTGGTGTATAGTTTATTAAAAAATAATAATTGTTTTAATAAAATAACTGCAAGAAGCAGTTATGAGGGCTGAAAGTTGGCGGCTGTGGGGTGTTAGAAAAAAAACAAACCAGCGCTGAAAAGTACCTTTACATTATTGTCTATGGGGACTGTGTGTTCCCTGTAAATATATATGTATATGGTTATTTACATATATATTTATGTGTTTATATGTGTATATACATATAGTAACAGATAAATATGTATGTATATAGTCATATACATATATATTTATAGTTGCTGCTCAACTTACCCCCTTCACTGCACTAGTTTTGAGAACGAGGCTCCCATTGGAGCATATGGAAGCACGCTCTCGTGAGCGCAAAGCTTCTGTGCACCTCACTTGTAATACCAGCGCACATTTGCGTGCGCTGGTATTACTAAGTTGAGCGCAAATATGGATTTCGCGGAAGCGATATTTTGCGCTCAACTTGTAAACTGGCCCTTTATATAAATGTTTTTAAGTGTTTAATGTCCAATTAAGAAGGTGCTGGAAACTCTCAAAGTTTTGTGACTATCTGACTTTTACCACTGTGTTATATACCTCTCTTGTATATTAGGCCACTTCTTTAATGTTCGTCAGTTTTTTGCTCACTTTTATGATTATGCCTTGTTAGTGTTGGCTTGCGCTTTTTTTTCTTGTGTATTTGAATCTTTTGGGGCCTATTTATGAAAGGTCTGTCAGACATGATCCGACATTGTGGATCATGTCCGACAGACCTCGCTGAATGCGGAGAGCAATACGCTCTCCGCATTCAGCATTGCACCAGCAGCTCTTGTGAACTACTGGTGCAACGCCGCCCCCTGCAGATTCACGGGTAGCAGGGGGGTGTCAATCAACCCAATCGTATTCGATCGGGTTGAATTGCGGCGATGTCTGTCCACCTCCTCAGAGCAGACGGACAGGTTATGAAGGCTCGCCAGAAACACGGGACTTCAAGCTCCATACGGAGCTTGATAGATATGCCCCTTTGTAATTGAATCACAATAGGTTGCCCATGTTTTGTGTTTTAGGATATCACATTTGCTTTGGTTTTTGGTTTTCATGGTTCTCTTGTGTATTGTGTCTGTCTTGTATTTCATGGTTCCCTTGTTTAGCATCTCATAGGTTGTGTACTTATGTCCTCCATCCTATATTTGTCTCTGACTTGTTGTGTTTGCTGCTCTCTTTATATCATTTGATTTTCAGTTCTCTTTCAGGCTCAGATTTGTCTATCTTGTCATTTGGTCCTTGTGGCTCTTCTACATTTTCTTGTCCTGTATTTGAGGTTCCTATGTATTTGCGCTTTGGGGTGGCTGAAGCCCCACTGGTGGCCTTGTCAAGACTCAGGTTCCATCAGCACTTTAGACTGAACAGAGACTGTGAGGACAGAGATTGCTCTATGTGAGAAAGTAGGTAGCTACGTACTTATGTTTTTGAGTGATTAAATGGTGTGAGATACACTTGTGCATTGAAGGGGAAGAGTTGTCACCATGCTGGACATATTATTAGGCCTAAACTCCATATTGTTTAAGAGCCTAGAAACACAACTTGCTTATAGTTGTTCTCAGTTGCTTTAGGTTTACTTGTACTTAGCTACCCTGTGATCTGTATGGTTTATATTTATCTGCAGCTCTTGTGTTGGTATCTCTATTATCTTTACAACTTACGTGTGTTTAAAGCTCCTCTTGAAACACTCATGATCCTTTTATGTGACTTGTTTGTTTTTGCAGCTTTTGTAGCTGTGGCTTTCATGTATTTCAATCGCTGGGACCTTTTCCAATCCATTGGAAAACCTGCATATTGTGTGGTTTTCCAATGGCTTTGCACTGTGTCAATTTCACAAATATTTGGCACCGAGAAAATTTGTCTGGTATGTTAATCCATCAAAAAAAAACACTTTTATAGCAACTTTTCCTGCAAAAAAACCAACAACAAAAAGGACAAGCACACGCCTCAGACTCAATTTACTATACAGCAATCACTTTGTTGCTATTGTATTTACAAACTAAAAATGAAAAAACACTCGTAATCCCTGCTTCCAATAGATGAACAGTTGCCAATCAGACTGCTGGGGTCCTTATGTTCTTAGCTACAGTAGCCCTACTAGGATATGTCCATTTTCAATTTGACATTAGTGACCGTTTGTCCCAGGTGGGCCACCATAGACTTTGTAATGGAGAAACTCTATTTTGTGTTTGTGAGTGCAGTCCTTGTGTGTTGTAATTCTGCAGTACAGATCTCTTGTATTGGAATCTTTTGATTCTGTCTCTCTCATATGTGTCTCTCTTATTACTTTGTGGTATTCTTGTGTCTTCAGTTTTCTGTTCTAGTGTTTGTCTCATGTACAGTATCTAATGCTATTTTGTGCTGGGACATTGTTTATCCTGTGCTTATTGAGTCACTCTAATGATTACATCACTCTTTTGCTGTAAGCAGGCTTATGTTTGCAAACATTTGTACAACTCCCGTTTAATCGTTTCTCTTGTGTTAAAAGATTGCATCTGCCTCCAGTGTGCCTTGTAACACAGGTATAATCAGATGATTGCTAAACTTTATTCACAAGGGTATTAATAACAATACTATGATGATTACAAAGGAAAGTTACAAACATGGAAAAAAGGTCTTGTAAATCAAATGGATCTACACCTAAGAATTAGTTGTAGACACTGATCACTAGAAACACAATATTTTAAGACATAAAGGGCTAGATTACGAGTGGAGTGGAGTGGAGTTTGCACACATCAGGTTTTTCATTAATATTACAGGTTAAAAGTATAAACGTGATTGCTTGAGCGCATTCCAAGTTAATGTGGCTCGGGTTAGCGCAACCTCAGAGCTTCTGGTTTTAGTGTTTTGAAAAAAGAAAAAGTGTCACAAAACACATTAAAAATACATATAAAAGCACAGTAACACTCATAATAACACCATATAATAAAAATATTGCACAAACAAGTTATAAGGGCTTAAAGATATGAGGTCTCAGGTGTTAGGTACAAAAAAGGCAGGCACAGGGCTTTAACAGAGATACATACATCTACATAAAATAAATATATATATATATATGTTTGTACTGATGTATGTACGTATTAATATGTGTGTGTATATATATATATATATATATATATATATATATATATATATATATGTATGTATTTATAGACATATATACACACATATAAACATATATATAAGTGCATTGGAGCCCTTTGCAGTTAAGTAGATGAACATGTTAAAGCAACTTTATGCAATATTCATTTTTAAGTGTTATTGTGTGTATTTACTTTAAATATTTCACATTCCAATGTTCTGCACATAGCAGAATATGTTGTATGTATTTTTAAATAGATATTCCCATATAAATCTGTATATATCGAAACCTATATATAATCATGTGTGTATATATACATACATTCACACACACACATATATATATATATACACACACACACACACACATTGTATATACATGCATACAGTCATGGCCAAAACTATTGGCACTCCTGCATTTCTGACAGATAATGCACCACTTCGCCCAGAAAATTGTTGCAATTACAAATGTTTAGGCATTCTCATGTTTATTTATTTTTGTTTCTATTAGTTTGACATAAAAAAGTAGAGAAATAAAGCCAAATCGGACACATTCCAATGCTAAACTCCAAATAATGGACTGGACAAAATTATTGCCACCCTAAATATTTGGTAGTACACCCATTGAAAAAAATAATTGAAATCAATCGCTTCCTGTAACCGTCAATGAGTTTCTTACACCTCTCTACTGGAATTTTGGACCACTCTTCTTTCACCAACTGCTCCAGGTCTCTCAGATTGGAAGGATTCCTTTTCCCAACTGCTGTTTTGAGATTTCTCCACAGGTGCTGTATGGGATTGAGAGCTGGACTCATTGCTGGCCAGTTCAGTACTCTCCAGCACTTTGTCTTAAACCATTTCTGGGTGTTTTTTTTTTTTTGTTTTTTTTTTAATTAAATTTTTATTCGGTTTTAAAATGAAAAGGTAACACTTGGGGACACGCAGGTCCCCTGTTCAAACATACACAAACATAAGGATCGGACACGTTGATCAAATAATACCTACCACAAACATAACCCAGCCTTGACAGTACCTATATACAATAGCAGGCAAGTTGCAAGGTGTAGGAATTATATGTCACTAGAATTAAATCCAACATATAAAGTATAAAGAAACTTAGCAACCGATAGCTTAAGTTAAATGTTAATATAAATAAAACTATATAGTAATACAATAGGTCTATACCATTACGTTGGAATAAGAAATCACTCTTGAGCCTGTAAACAAACAATGTTGAAAAAAAATATAGTACATCTATACCCAATAGTATGGAGAGTTGGGAATTCACTGGAGATAGAAAATATATATACCTGGAGGACTGCCTATTGGAAATCTAATACACCATTTTGCCTTGATGTACACAAATCACATGAAACTGGTATCAGTTTGGACATCTATACATAAAACATGTAAATAATTGTTAAAACATGGAACAATGAATGTATCTAACAAGAGTATGCCTAATAAGACACCAGATTTATACAATGACAGGTTTGGAACAACAGGTTCATGGTTGTAGCAGGTCCTTATATAAACAGCACACAGATATAAGCTTATCATGAATATCTAGTTCCACAATGTTTTTGTCTGATTTACTATAATAAAATATATATAATGGGTTATAGCCTATTCAGGAAATGTAAAAGTAACAAGGGGAATGTGTTCAGGTTAGTGTTATTGGTTTGTAACAATGCTAACAGGTATATCAAATAAAACTAGCCGATTATCATAAAGTTTATAAAGTAGTGGAGGATTGCATATATTAGATGTGGATGACCTCTTATCTCTGCAAGAGTTGACATCATCTCATGGGCATAGCTTGGGAGCTTCTCCTCAAATGTCTCACACAACCCCATTATAACGCTCCAAGAGGGACGCTCCCAGCTACATGCGGTTAGGAGTTTCCACTGCATGTGGGCTCATTCTTATGAGCTGAGCTGGCTATTTTCCAAGGGCTTCCGCAGCAATACCACATGCCTGCCGATCTGAGACCAGCAACACTGGGGAAGTCTTGCCTCAATCAGGTGTTCCAAACAGAAAAGCCAGCCCAGCTATCAGGATCAGTTCAACCCCTGGGAGACACGTGCCTTCCGTGGCCTCCATGAACGCCGATCTATGCTGTGCTAATACAGCTGCGTCATAATCTCTCCAGCATGGCTGCCTTTGTGTTCCACAGCATAGAAGTGCTGGAACTGGGCTTGCAGATGTCCTGGTGAGTCCGGAGTTATTCCTCCTGGTGTACCGTTCTTGTCACGATAAGTGCCCCTCGGCGATTTAGGTGTTGGTGCCACATGGGTAGCAGGGGCCTCCCAGGCGGTCGATCCTTCCTCTGAATTTTCTACCGCTGGTGGCCAAGTTGGTTTCCATATCTCAGGAGACAGTAGCAAATACACTCCTGCGGTAATAGGTCGATTGATGGCCAGGGTTCCCTATGTCCTTTGGGATCTGGCCTTGTACGATCCGGGAACTCCATGTAGTTGCCACTGAAAAGTCTAACCCGCAATGTTCCGTGATTGACTGTATGCATAGTCCACTACCCAAGTAGGTCTCAGAGCACTCCACAAATTTTGTAGGGTACCCCAGCAGCTATAGTCTACAGGAGTAGGATGCTTCGTAATTGTTAAATGTTAGCTAATCTCCGTGGGTTCGCTCAGGGCTCAGAAGTAGGCCACAATCGGTTAGGCTGCTGCATAGATAAGGACGCCCCAATCTAAGATCTTTCTACCTCCGGTGCTCCAGATGTCTAACATAAGGTGTAGAGGATATTTTGGAGAAAGCACCATAACATTTCAGTCTGTTTAATAGTAATTTTAGTGGAAATTGTGCGGAGCTCACAAGATGTGCGGCCGCTCCATGGCTGGCTCCGCCCCCCCTTCTGTGTGCTTTTTGACGTGTGCTTTGGGTCATTGTCCTGCTGTAAGACCCATGACCTCTGATGGAGACCAAACTTTCTAACACTGGGCCCTACATTGCACCACAAAATTCTTTGGTAGGCTTCAGATTTCATAATATTATGCACACAGTCAAGACGTCCAGTGCCTGAAGCAGCAAAGCAACCCCAAAACATCAGTGAACCTCCACCATGTTTGACTGTAGGGACTGCATTCTTTTCTTTAAAAGCCTCATTTCATTTTCTGAAAACAGTAGAATGATGGGCTTTACCAAAAAGCTGTAATTTTGTTTCGTCTGTCCACAGCACATTCTCCCAAAAGGATTTTGGCTTCCTCGGGTATGTTTTGGCAAACTCCAATCTGGCTTTTTTTTGTTTCTGTGTCAGCAGTGAGGTCCTCCTGGGTATCCAACATAGCGTCCCTTTTCATTCAGATGGCAACGTATAGTGTGAGCTGACACAATTGTACCCTGTGCCTGAAGATCAGCTTGAATTTGTCTGGAAGTTGATTGAGGTTCTATATCCACCATTTGAACAATCCTTCGTTGCAATCTTTGATACATTTTTCTCTATCGTCCACAGCCAGGGAGATTAGCTATAGTGCCATGGGCTGTAAACTTTGACAATGTTGCACACAGAGGACACAGGAACACTCTGAAGATGGACTTGTAACCTTCTTCTCCATGCTCAGTGTGGCAGACAGAGACACACAACAGAAAGGTTAAGTAATTATTTTACCATTTTAACTGGTTGCCGGTGTGATTTCTATATGTCAGCACCTGTTAATTGATACAGGTGAATTAATTACAAATTACAGGAGCATCACAAACTTGGAATGCAATTATTACAATTTTGAGAAGGTGCCAATAATTCTGTCCAGTCTATTTTTGGAGTTATGCGTGGAATATGTCAGATTTGGCTTCCCCCCCCACACACACACTTTTTTGTGTCATACTAATAAAAACAAAATAAATAAATATGAGAAGGCCTAAACATTTGTAATTGCAACAATTTTCTTGGCAAAGTGGTGCATTATCTGACAGAAATGCAGGGGTGCTAATATTTTTGGCCATGACTGTATTGGTTTGCGCACAAATAGGGTGTTAATTTTTTTTGCTCCTTTGACTACTATGATGGAATACTTTATCATGCGTTTGATATTCTAAGTTTGGCTATTTACACTCATCGGGTTAGAAGTAAACGAAAACAGTTTACTTTCAACTTATAATACTAGCGCTACACAGTGCTCGCAAAACGTTTATTTCTTCTGTTAAGTGTGATCAGTCCACGGGTCATCATTACTTCTGGGATATTAACTGCTCCCCTACAGGAAGTGCAAGAGGATTCACCCAGCAGAGCTGCATATAGCTCCTCCCCTCTACGTCACTCCCAGTCATTCTCTTGCACCCAGCAACTAGATAGGTCGTGTGAGAGGACTATGGTGATTATACTTAGTTTTATATCTTCAATCAAAAGTTTGTTATTTTAAAATAGCACCGGAGTGTGTTATTACCTCTCTGGCAGAGTTTGAGGAAGAATCTACCAGAGTTTTGCTATGATTTTAGCCGGAGTAGTTAAGATCATATTGCTGTTCTCGGCCATCTGAGGAGTGAGGTAAACTTCAGATCAGGGGACAGCGGGCAGATGAATCTGCATAGAGGTATGTAGCAGTTTTTATTTTCTGACAATGGAATTGATGAGAAAATCCTGCCATACCGATATAATGTCATGTATGTATACTTTACACTTCAGTATTCTGGGAGAATGGTACTTCACTAGAATTACACTGTAAGAAAGACATAAAGCTGTTTAATAACTAGAGATTATGTTTAACGTTTTTGCTGGAATGTAAAATCGTTTTCATTTGCTGAGGTACTGAGTGAATAAATGTTTGGGCACCATTTTTCCACTTGGCAGTTGCTTAAATCTGTTTTTTCTGTCAGTTTCTGTTCTCCTTCACTGCTGTGTGTGTGGGGGAGGGGCGCTTTTACTATGCATCAAATATTTCAGTCAGCAACTCATTGTATTCCCTGCATGATCTGGTTCATCTCTACAGAGCTCAGGGGTCTTCAAAACTTATTTTGAGGGAGGTAATTTCTCTCAGCAGAGCTGTGAGAATTATAGTTTAACTGAAATAAAAACTTTTATTCTGTAATTTGTTTCCTGCTTTCAGAAATTGTTATCTTTGCTAATGGGATTAAACCTTTGCTAAAGTTGTGTTGTTTACAAGGATTGAGGCTATAACTGTTTCAATTTATTAATTTTTAACTGTCATAGATCTTCTGTACTTCTTAAAGGCACAGTACGTTTTAATATTATTCTATTTGAATTGTATTTCCAAGTTGCAAGTTTATTTGCTAGTGTGTTAAACATGTCTGATTCAGAAGATGATACCTGTGTCATTTGTTGCAATGCCAAAGTGGAGCCCAATAGAAATTTATGTACTAACTGTATTGATGCTACTTTAAATAAAAATCAATCTGTACAAATTGAACAAATTTCACCAAACAACGAGGGGAGAGTTATGCCGACTAACTCGCCTCACGTGTCAGTACCTACATCTCCCGCTCAGAGGGAGGTGCGTGATATTGTAGCGCCGAGTACAGCTGGGCGGCCATTACAAATCACTTTACAGGATATGGCTACTGTTATGACTGAAGTTTTGGCTAAATTACCAGAACTAAAAGGTAAGCGTGATCACTCTGGGGTGAGAACAGAGTGCGCTGATAATATTAGGGCCATGTCAGACACTGCGTCACAGGTGGCAGAACATGAGGACGGAGAACTTCATTCTGTGGGTGACGGTTCTGATCCAAACAGACTGGATTCAGATATTTCAAATTTTAAATTTAAACTGGAAAACCTCCGTGTATTACTAGGGGAGGTGTTAGCGGCTCTGAATGATTGTAACACAGTTGCAATACCAGAGAAAATGTGTAGGTTGGATAAATATTTTGCGGTACCGACGAGTACTGAGGTTTTTCCTATACCTAAGAGACTTACTGAAATTGTTACTAAGGAGTGGGATAGACCCGGTGTGCCGTTCTCACCCCCTCCGATATTTAGAAAAATGTTTCCAATAGACGCCACCACAAGGGACTTATGGCAAATGGTCCCTAAGGTGGAGGGAGCAGTTTCTACTTTAGCTAAGCGTACCACTATCCCGGTGGAGGATAGCTGTGCTTTTTCAGATCCAATGGATAAAAAGTTAGAGGGTTACCTTAAGAAAATGTTTGTTCAACAAGGTTTTATATTGCAACCCCTTGCATGCATTGCGCCGATCACGGCTGCAGCGGCATTCTGGATTGAGTCTCTGGAAGAGAACATTGGTTCAGCTACTCTGGACGACATTACGGACAGGCTTAGAGTCCTTAAACTAGCTAATTCATTAATTTCGGAGGCCGTAGTACATCTTACTAAACTTACGGCGAAGAATTCAGGATTCGCCATTCAGGCACGCAGGGCGCTGTGGCTAAAATCCTGGTCAGCTGATGTTACTTCTAAGTCTAAATTGCTTAATATACCTTTCAAAGGGCAGACCTTATTCGGGCCCGGGTTGAAAGAGATAATCGCTGACATTACAGGAGGTAAAGGCCATGCCCTGCCTCAGGACAAAGCCAAAGCCAAGACTAGACAGTCTAGTTTTCGTTCCTTTCGTAATTTCAAAGCAGGAGCAGCATCAACTTCCTCTGCACCAAAACAGGAAGGAGCTGTTGCTCGCTACAGACAAGGCTGGAAACCTAACCAGTCTTGGAACAAGGGCAAGCAGACTAGGAAACCTGCTGCTGCCCCCAAAACAGCATGAATTGAGGGCCCCCGATCCGGGATCGGATCTAGTGGGGGGCAGACTTTCTCTCTTCGCCCAGGCTTGGGCAAGAGATGTTCAGGATCCCTGGGTGCTAGAGATAATATCTCAGGGATACCTTCTGGACTTCAAATACTCTCCTCCAAGAGAGAGATTTCATCTGTCAAGATTGTCAACAATCCAGACAAAGAAAGAGGCTTTTCTACGCTGCGTACAAGAGCTCTTGTTAATGGGAGTAATCCATCCAGTTCCACGATCGGAACAGGGACAGGGGTTTTACTCAAATCTGTTTGTGGTTCCCAAAAAAGAGGGAACTTTCAGACCAATCCTGGACTTAAAGATCCTAAACAAATTCACAAAGATCATTACCGGTACCTAAGGTTTGCCTTCCTAGACAGGCATTACCAGTTTGTGGCTCTTCCATTCGGATTGGCTACAGCTCCAAGAATCTTCACAAAGGTTCTGGGTGCTCTTCTGGCGGTACTAAGACCGCGGGGAATCTCGGTAGCTCCATACCTAGACGACATTCTGATACAAGCTTCAAGCTTTCAAACTGCCAAATCTCATACAGAGTTAGTGCTGGCATTTCTAAGGTCACATGGATGGAAGGTGAACGAAAAGAAAAGTTCACTCGTTCCACTCACAAGAGTTCCCTTCCTGGGGACTCTTATAGATTCTGTAGAAATGAAGATTTACCTGACAGAGGACAGGCTATCAAGACTTCAAAGTGCTTGCCGCACTCTTCATTCCATTCAACACCCGTCAGTGGCTCAATGTATGGAGGTAATCGGCTTAATGGTAGCGGCAATGGACATAGTACCCTTTGCACGCTTACACCTCAGACCACTGCAACTGTGTATGCTAGGTCAGTGGAATGGGGATTACTCAGACTTATCCCCTTCTCTGAATCTGGATCAAGAGACCAGAAATTCTCTTCTATGGTGGCTTTCTCGGCCACACCTGTCCAGGGGGATGCCATTCAGCAGACCAGACTGGACAATTGTAACAACAGACGCCATCCTTCTAGGTTGGGGTGCCGTCTGGAATTCCCTGAAGGCTCAGGGACTATGGAGTCAGGAGGAGAGTCTCCTGCCAATAAACATTCTGGAATTGAGAGCAGTTCTCAATGCCCTCCTGGCTTGGCCCCAGTTGACAACTCGGGGGTTCATCAGGTTTCAGTCGGACAACATCACGACTGTAGCTTACATCAACCATCAGGGAGGGACAAGAAGCTCCCTAGCTATGATGGAAGTATCAAAGATAATTCGCTGGGCAGAGTCTCACTCTTGCCACCTGTCAGCAATCCACATCCCGGGAGTGGAGAACTGGGAGGCGGATTTCTTAAGTCGTCAGACTTTTCATCCGGGGGAGTGGGAACTTCATCCGGAGGTCTTTGCCCAAATACTTCGACGTTGGGGCAAACCAGAGATAGATCTCATGGCGTCTCGACAGAACGCCAAGCTTCCTCGTTACGGGTCCAGATCCAGGGATCCAGGAGCAGTCCTGATAGATGCTCTGACAGCACCTTGGGACTTCAGGATGGCTTACGTGTTTCCACCCTTCCCGTTGCTTCCTCGATTGATAGCCAGAATCAAACAAGAGAGAGCATCAGTGATTCTAATAGCACCTGCGTGGCCACGCAGGACTTGGTATGCAGACCTGGTGGACATGTCATCCTGTCCGCCTTGGTCTCTACCTCTGAAACAGGACCTTCTGATACAGGGTCCCTTCAAACATCAAAATCTAACTTCTCTGAAGCTGACTGCTTGGAAATTGAACGCTTAATTTTATCAAGACGTGGGTTTTCTGAGTCAGTTATTAGTACCTTAATACAGACTAGGAAACCTGTTACCAGAAAGATTTACCATAAGATATGGCGTAAATACCTACATTGGTGTGAATCCAAAGGTTACTCTTGGAGTAAGGTTAGGATTCCTAGGATATTGTCTTTTCTACAAGAAGGTTTAGAAAAGGGTTTATCTGCTAGTTCATTAAAGGGACAGATCTCAGCTCTGTCCATTCTGTTACACAAACGTCTGTCAGAAGTTCCTGACGTCCAGGCTTTTTGTCAGGCTTTGGCCAGGATTAAGCCTGTGTTTAAAACTGTTGCTCCACCATGGAGTTTAAACCTTGTTCTTAATGTTTTACAGGGTGTTCCGTTTGAACCCCTTCATTCCATTGATATAAAGTTGTTATCTTGGAAAGTTCTATTTTTAATGGCTATTTCCTCGGCTCGAAGAGTCTCTGAATTATCAGCCTTACATTGTGATTCTCCTTATTTGATTTTTCATTCGGATAAAGTAGTCCTGCGTACTAAACCTGGGTTCTTACCTAAGGTAGTTACTAACAGGAATATCAATCAAGAGATTGTTGTTCCTTCTTTATGCCCAAATCCTTCTTCAAAGAAGGAACGTCTACTGCACAACCTGGATGTAGTCCGGGCTCTAAAATTTTACTTGCAGGCAACTAAGGAATTCCGACAAACGTCTTCTCTGTTTGTCATTTACTCTGGGCAGAGGAGAGGTCAAAAAGCTTCCGCTACCTCTCTTTCTTTTTGGCTTCGTAGCATAATTCGTTTAGCTTATGAGACTGCTGGACAGCAGCCCCCTGAAAGAATTACAGCTCATTCTACTAGAGCTGTGGCTTCCACTTGGGCCTTCAAGAATGAGGCCTCTGTTGAACAGATTTGCAAGGCTGCAACTTGGTCTTCGCTTCATACTTTTTCCAAATTTTACAAATTTGACACCTTTGCTTCATCGGAGGCTATTTTTGGGAGAAAGGTTCTTCAGGCAGTGGTTCCTTCTGTATAAAGAGTCTGCCTATCCCTCCCGTCATCCGTGTACTTTTGCTTTGGTATTGGTATCCCAGAAGTAATGATGACCCGTGGACTGATCACACTTAACAGAAGAAAACATAATTTATGCTTACCTGATAAATTCCTTTCTTCTGTAGTGTGATCAGTCCACGGCCCGCCCTGTTTTAAGGCAGGTAAATATGTTTTAATTTATACTCCAGTCACCACTTCACCCTTGGCTTTTCCTTTCTCGTTGGTCCTTGGTCGAATGACTGGGAGTGACGTAGAGGGGAGGAGCTATATGCAGCTCTGCTGGGTGAATCCTCTTGCACTTCCTGTAGGGGAGCAGTTAATATCCCAGAAGTAATGATGACCCGTGGACTGATCACACTACAGAAGAAAGGAATTTATCAGGTAAGCATAAATTATGTTTTCTAGCTGAGTTAACACTGCATTTGTAATCTGGCCCAAAACGTGTATAAGGAAACAAAAAAATACGTTTAAATACTGCTAGTACCAGTGAAATATCTGTAGTGTTTATATAGTGGATAGATCCCATTTTATTTATTTATTTTATTTTCTTCACTGACAGTAGAAATCAATTTACCATTGAGATGAGAAACTGGATCTTGACACTTAGATAAGAACACACATTGTAACAACCATTATGACTGCCCTGCATTTTTTTTTAAATTATTTATTTTATATCCTGCCCTCAAGACAAGTTTATGAAAAACTCCTCTGCAGCTAGTGGAATTTAAAGCAGCATTTAGAGTTAAAATTAGATACCTTTCCCTGTCTTATGTTTCTTCTTGGAGAAATCATATTTACTCTATGGTCAACACTGTATTATTTCGGTATAGTTTTAAAAACCACTGAGTTTCCTGTTGACAGGTTGAGACCTTCCCATGAACATAGGTACTCTGAGTGTTAAAGATGCTGGAGCAAGCTGCATTCAGGATACAATCCTGGTTCAGGAATAGAGAAAAGTTATTGCAGCAGGTGCAATGTGTATTGTGTAATGTAAGTGCTCTCTTGGGGGTTGATTTATTTTCATGAATATTCCAACGTTTGTGTGTAGATTTAGTTTCTAGATTTTGGCTTCCATTAGTGTCTGTGTGAAATGGAATTGAGGGATGAGCTTGTTACATTATATTGACCTTTGCACTCTTTTTTTTCTCAGAGTACCATAAAGAATCTTCATTCCTTATGGAAATTGACGTTTATACCTAACCCACAAGCCCAATTATGCATAGAAGATGTGCTTTTTCTTATATTTATATATTGTGCTCACATACAGGTAGAATCATATTATCTTAGCTTTCATCTGTCTGTCTAATAGATACTTAAAAGCTGAAAAATAAGATCCTGCATTTTATTCAGTCAATAATCCTTTGCCATCCACCCAATGGAATGTCTCACCTTCAGAAGCAGGATATAATAGGTTTATCATAAACCATATTCCAACATATGAATCCATCATTTAATGGAACCTTTTTTGGGTATAGTAAACCAGTCAGTTACAGAAATAAGAGAGGAATGTTTAGTTCTAAGAGAATACAGCACAGATAGACTCTCCAAGGTCTATTTATCAAGCTCCAAACGGAGCTTGATGCCCCGTGTTTCTGGCGAGCCTGAAGGCTCGCTAGAAACACAAGTTATGAAGCAGCGGTACCTGTCCGCCTGCTCTAATGCAGCGGACAGACATCGCCGGAAATCAACCCGATCCAATACGATCGGGTTGTTTGACACCGCCTGCTGGCCGCAAATCTGCAGGGGGCGGCATTGCACCAGCAGTTCACAAAAACTGCTGGTGCCATGACATTTATCGATGTGCGGCGGACATGGTTCGCTATAGCAGATCATGTCTGTCTGCACAATGATAAATGGACCCCTCCCTCTCATAAAAAATGGACAATGCACTCATCAAAATTTCGCATAATGCTAACCAAGATAACTTTGGGTGGTTTGCTAGGCCTGCAGTCTTGTTTACGTGATCCATTATAACATGAATAGGATATTGTCCCAAAGATAAATTTATTCAGGCCGAGCAAACTCTGGAGAATGCTTTGTTTCCTTTCTTTATCCACAGAACTCCAGGATACAAGTAAGAAATCAAAGTAAATAAATAAATACAATTTATGCTTACTAATAAATATACCACTTAATTTTTGCTCAAGTATGAAATGTTTGTTTCTTTTTTAGTACAGATGCAAAAATTAAAAGAGGCAACCCCCATCAGTGCATCACACTTGCTAGTGAATTGGTCCAGCTACCCCCTGATTCCCATCAAGGCCATCTGTGGCTATCTGGGATCCTGTATTCCAGTAGTTTCATACACAAATGGGTTTTCTGGATTTTAAACCATGGAATTTATGGATGATGGCTCACTCTCTGGTGGCCTCTCACCGATGGTTATTGCTTCCCCCAGACAGAGTGGTCTTGAAAGAAAAACCTAAAATGTTGTGCTAGATTACAAGTGGAGCACTAATTTAACATGTACCCGTAAATGTGCAAATTATTTATTGGTTATTTAAAAAAAATAATCCCAAATTGTCCCCCCAAAATAAAGTGTAAGGGGCATATTTATCAAGCTCCGTATGGAGCTTGATGCCCCGTGTTTCCAACAAGCCTTTAGGCTCGCC
>NC_069499.1:1459613036-1459628036 GCF_027579735.1 Bombina bombina | reverse complement strand
CAAATGGCCAGAGTACGGTAGGAAAGAGGCACCCAGAGTCAGAGACTGCTAAATTCAAATCCTTTAATTTAAACAGATTTACATTTTACTCTCTAATATAATACATAAAGACTGTATGTGGTTCCCTGTGTATGAAGGTTCATATTGACAACCACACTCACACATTGAAGTCACTTGGAATGTTTTCTGGGCACCATGAATTTAACTGACACCCAGGAGATTCTGTTTGGAGGGCAACATAGAGCGGGTGCTCTCCCTCTCAGAAGAAAGAAGCCATAAGGGTACCAAGCCCTCGGGACTCCAGACCTCCATGTTGCCAGCTGGACTTAGAGCAAAGCACGAGTTGGGAGCCAGAGGTTTACACTGCAATGTTTATAGTTTTCTGCTGCAGTTACGAGACGTCATAACAGATCTTACACCGACGCCGAGCTCTCTGTCTTTGGCAGCTTTCTGATTCCTGCCTGCAGCCAACTGCAAGTCAGCTGGAAATGAGATGAGGTGTGGGGGTGGGGGTCAGTGGGAGGGTGTTGGAGATTACCCATAAACTGGCAAAAACAACTTCTTTAAAATTTGCCTTCATTAGAGAACATCTAGCCAAACACTGCTGAACACACCATCTCTCAGGCAGTTAAAAGGTTATTTTGTTTGTGTTGAGAACTAAAAAGAACTTAGAGATTTCCAAGAAAAAAAAAAACATATTTTATTTTTCAAAATATTTCACAGATTTTAACTATTTCTTTTTCTTCCTATTATTTCTGTTTTCTAATTTCTTTCCTTTCCACCTTTCAAATCTTTCATTCTTTTCTTATGTCCTGTTTTCTCACCCTGTGTTCCTTGCATTGATAAGTTGCTGTCAGAGCATTCGGGGTCACATTGGATTGCTGTATTTTCTGAGCCCAGGAGAAGCTTGCAGTGCAGGTGGAAAGAGATGAGGGGACCTCCCTGAACCTCGTTAAGTAGCTTTTGTTGCTAATTTGGCTGCATTGACTGTTCAATAGGTCTAGTTTCAGGGTCCTTGCTGGCGTCTCACTGGCATTTACTTGCCAATAAGGTAAAGATTTGATTCTCCTCTGCTTCATTACCAATTATAGGCAAGTGGCGAGGAGCCAGCTCCACATGATGCCCCTGAGGGATCTATCATTTCAATGCTCATTTCTTTTCAGGGCAATTATAATAAAAATTGCCCTCCCCAAATAGTGTGTAAAGATTTAGTTAAATTGTAAACAGCATTTTTAATACTTAATACCGCTCTATGGGTGTGCTGCTCTGCTCCTTGGTTCTGTTGGTAAACTCCTTTGCATACCATATCATGCTACATTTTTTTTTCTGCCAGAATTTTGGATTACCTAGTTTACAAAATGTTGCTTCTGTCTACCTGTTACATGCTTAATGTATATGGATGCCCCATGTGGTATCCAATTATTTGTAAATACTCCCTGCTCCATGTTGACATTGTTAATATCTGCAAGTTTGTACCATTTCTTGCCAGCATTCTTTGAGTACCCACTGCTATCTACCAGCATGGTGTGCATAGTCTATTATATTTTCTTGCATCCAGTAAGTAACTACTCCTCACTGATAATTCCTACACCTAACACTACACTATAATTAAATTAATTCCCTAAATTAAATACAATTAAATACAATTAATTAAAATAATCTAAAGTACAAACCCCCCCCCCACTAAATTACAGAAAATAATTAACAAATTACAAGATGTTTAAACTAATTACACCTAATCTAATCCCCCTAACAAAATAAAAAAAGCCCCCCAAAATAAAAAAAAACCTACCCTACACTAAGTTATAAAATGCCCCAAAGTAATCAGCTCTTTTACCTGTAAAAAAAATTACAAATCCCCCCCAACATTAAAAAAAAAAACCACCACCCACCCAAACCCACCACCCACCCAATACCCCCTTAAAAAAACCTAACACTAACCCCTTGAAGATCACCTTACCGGGAGAAGTCTTCACCCAACCGGGCCGAAGTCCTCAACGAATCCGGCAGAAGTGGTCCTCCAGACGGGCAGAAGTGGTCCTCCAGACGGGCAGAAGTCTTCATTCAGACAGCATCTTCTATCTTCATCCATCTGGCGCAGAGCGGGTCCATCTTCAAGACATCCGACGCAGAGCATCCTCTTCATCCGACTGCTCTTCTGGAATGAAGGTTCCTTTAAATAACGTCATCCAAGATGGCGTCCCTTCAATTCCGATTGGCTGATAGAATTCTATCAGCCAATCGGAATTAAGGTAGAAAAAATCCTATTGGCTGATGCAATCAGCCAATAGGATTGAAGTTTAATCCTATTGGCTGATGCAATCAGCCAATAGGATTGAGCTGGCATTCTATTGGCTGATTGGAACAGCCAATAGAATGCCAGCTCAATCCTATTGGCTGATAGGTAACTTCATTCAGTCATAGCCATCGGGAAGAAGAGGATGCTCCGCGTCGGATGTCTTGAAGATAGACCCGCTCCGTGCCGGATGGATGAAGATAGAAGATACCGTCTGGATGAAGACTTCTGCCCGTCTGGAGGACCACTTCTGCCGGATTCGTTGAGGACTTCGGTCCGGTTGGTTTTTTTTAAGGGGGTATTGTGTGGGTTTTAGAGTAGCGTTGGTTGTGTGGGTGGTGGGTTTTAATGTTGTGGGGGGATTTGTAATTTTTTTACAGGTAAAAGAGCTGATTACTTTGGGGCAATGCCCCGCAAAAGGCCCTTTTAAGGGCTATTTGTAATTTAGTGTAGGGTAGGGGTTTTTTTTTATTTTGGGGGGGCTTTTTTATTTTGTTAGGGGGATTAGATTAGGTTAATTAGTTTAAAAATGTTGTAATTTGTTTATTATTTTCTGTAATTTAGTGTTTGTTTTTGTGCTAATTTTATTTAATTGTATACAAAAACAATGGGGCTCTACTATATCTAAGTAGTGTGTCCAGAAATAAGGTGCGCCTAATTTATGCTATTTCAAAAAAGTGATAATATGGATAGATCCTAAGTTTTATATCTTACAAAAAATAAACAATATGAACTGTATAATTATAAATACAAATACATAACAATAGTCACCACAGTCATATGGTTAGGAAATATACATCCATAGATGCAAGTGAAAGTCCCAATATAGAGTGATGTCCAATCTGGAAATGATGTCCCAAACGATAGCTGCTCTCTCCAAAGATGTTGAAAAAGAGATGACTGCGTTCTGTATAGAAACAAAAAAAGAAGAGGCGCTCTGGTGCAGATGATCCTTGGCTACAAATGATTCTAAACTAACAGTTCAGAGTAATACTCACAAAGATGTTTGCACATGCAGTGCAATAACAGGTGAGCCGAAGCTTCAGAGCCGCTCGGCTGACTCGCTAGAGGGTGAAATCAGCTGTTCACTGGGTAATCAAAACGGAGTTGCACAAGCAGTGCAATATCAGGCGTGCCGAATCTTAAAGAGCCGTTCGGCTGACTCCCTGAGGCCTGTACAGCTGCTCCTGGATCGTTGGAGGAGTGGTGGAAAATAAAGGTGGATATGCCGATAGAGGTTAATCCAAGCAAGGGATCAATAAGGCAAATAGAACAATTCACCAGCAAGGTAGACAAAATAAAAGTATTTATTAAAAATATAAAAATTACTTAGCAACGCGTTTCTCGGCTAACATGCCGTTTCATCAGGCTACAACTGATGAAACGGCATGTTAGCCGAGAAACGCGTTGCTAAGTAATTTTTATATTTTTAATAAATACTTTTATTTTGTCTACCTTGCTGGTGAATTGTTCTATTTGCCTTATTGATCCCTTGCTTGGATTAACCTCTATCGGCATATCCACCTTTATTTTCCACCACTCCTCCAACGATCCAGGAGCAGCTGTACAGGCCTCAGGGAGTCAGCCGAACGGCTCTTTAAGATTCGGCACGCCTGATATTGCACTGCTTGTGCAACTCCGTTTTGATTACCCAGTGAACAGCTGATTTCACCCTCTAGCGAGTCAGCCGAGCGGCTCTGAAGCTTCGGCTCACCTGTTATTGCACTGCATGTGCAAACATCTTTGTGAGTATTACTCTGAACTGTTAGTTTAGAATCATTTGTAGCCAAGGATCATCTGCACCAGAGCGCCTCTTCTTTTTTTGTTTCTATACAGAACGCAGTCATCTCTTTTATTTAATTGTATTTAATTTAGCGAATTAATTTAATTATAGTATAGTGTTAGGTGTTAGTGTAACTTAGGTTTTATTTTACAGGTAAATTTGTCTTTATTTTAGCTAGGTAGTTTATTAAATATTTAATAACTATTTAAAAACTATTCTACCTAGTTAAAAAAATTACAAACTTGGCTGTAAAATAAAAATAAACCCTAAGCTAGCTACAATGTAACTATAAGTTATATTGTAGCTATTTTAGGGTTTATTTTATAGGTATTTAGTTTTAAATAGGAATAATGTAGTTATTAATAATATGTTTTATTTAGATTTATTTAAATTATATTTAAGTTAGGGGGGGTTGGGGTTAGGGTTAAACTTAGGTTTAGGGGTTAATAACTTTAATATAGTGGCGGCGAAGTTGGGGGCGGCAGATTAGGGGTTAATAAATGTAGGTAGGTGGGGGCGATGTTAGGGGCGGCAGATTAGGGGTTAATAATATTTAACTAATGTTTGCGAGGCGGGAGTGCGGCGTCTTAGAGGTTAACATATTTATTATAGTGGCGGTGATGTCCGGTTCGGCAGATTAGGGGTTAAAAAATTTATTTTAGTGTTTGCGATGTGGGGGGCCTCGGTTTAGGGGTTTAAAATGCGGTACCAGTGTTGACAGGAGAGGGTGTACCGCTCACTTTTTGTCAGACTCGTAATACCGGCACTATGCAAATCCCATTGAAAAAAGAGGATACGCAATTGACTTAAGTGGATTTGCGATATTTCCAAGTCTGGCCAAAAAAGTGAGCAGTACACCTGTACCTGCAAGACTCGTAATACCAGCGGACGTTAAAAAGCATTGTTGGGACCGGCCAACGCTGCTTTTTAAGCCTAACGCACAACTCGTAATCTAGCCGTTTATTTCTTCCACCTCCCACTGTGAGTGTAATTTCTTATGCTGGCTGTGTTTACATATGGCTAGATTACGAGTTTTTGTTGGTAAGGCTTGCGGGGCTAACGAGCAGTTTATGCTCACCGCTCACCTACAAACAACGCTGGTATTACAGGTTTTTTTTTAAAAAGTGAGCGGAGAGCAAAATTTAGCTCCACATCTCACTGTAATACCAGCACTGCTTACGGCCCTTAAAAGGGCTTTTTGCGGGGCATTGCCCCAAAGTAATCAGCTCTTTTACCTGTAAAAAAAAAAGACAATAGCCCCTCAACATTACAACCCACCACCCACACACCCAACCCTACTCTAAAACCCACCCAATCCCCCTTAATAAAACCTAACACTACCCCCTTGAAGATCACCCTACTTTGAGACGTCTTCACCCAACCGGGCAGAAGTGGCCCTCCAGATGGTCCAAACTCTTCATCCTATCCGGGAAGAAGTGGTCCTCCAGACGGGCAGAAGTTTTCATCCAGGCGTCATCTTCTATCTTCATCCATCCGGAGCAGAGCGGGTCCATCTTCAAGACATCCAACGCGGAGCATCCTCTTCTTCCGACGACTAACACTAAATGACGGTACCTTTAAGTGACGTCATCCAAGATGGCGTCCCTTCAATTCCGATTGGCTGATAGAAATCAGCCAATGGCTGATAGAATTCTATCAGCCAATTGTGTTTTGTTAGTTTTATTTTACAGGTAAATGTGTCTTTATTTTAGCTAGGTAGTTATTAAATAGTTAATAACTATTTAATAACTATTCTACCTAGTTAAAATAAATACAAACTTGCCTGTAAAATAAAAATAAACCCTTAGCTAGCTACAATGTAACTATAAGTTATATTGTAGCTATCTTAGGGTTTATTTTATAGGTATTTAGTTTTAAATAGGAATAATGTAGTTATTAATAGTTTGTTTTATTTAGATTTATTTAAATTATATTTAAGTTAGGTTTAGGGGTTAATAACTTTAATATAGTGGCGTGGACGTTGGGGGGCAGATTTGGGGTTAATAAAATTTAACTAATATTTGCGAGGCGGGGTCTTAGGGGTTAATATATTTATTATAGTGGCGGTGATGTTCGGTTCGGCAGATTAGGGGTTAAAATTTTTATTTTAGTGTTTGCGATGTGGGGGGGGCCTCGGTTTAGGGGTTAATAGGTAGTTTATGGGTGTTAGTGTACTTTTTAGCACTTTAGTTAAGAGTTTTATGCTACGGCATTGTAGTGTAAAACTCTTAACTACTGACCAGTGTTGACAGGAGAGGGTGTACCGCTCACTTTTTGTCAGACTCATAATACCGGCGCTATGCAAATCCCTTTGAAAAAAAGAGGATACGCAATTAACGTAAGTGGATTTGCGGTATTTCCAAGTCTGGCCAAAAAAGTGAGCGGTACACCTGTACCTGCAAGACTCGTAATACCAACGGACGTTAAAAAGCAGCATTGGGACCGGCCAACGCTGCTTTTTAAGCCTAACACACAACTAGTAATCTAGCCATTTATTTCTTCCACCTCCCACTGTGATTGTAATTTCTTCTGCTGGCTGTGTTTACATACGGCTAGATTACGAGTTTTTGTCGGTAAAGCTTGCGGGGCTAACGAGCAGTTTATGCTCACCGCTCACCTACAAACAACGCTGGTATTACAACCGCTCACCTACAAACAACGCTGGTATTACAGGTTAGCCGCAAAAAAGTGAGCGGAGATCAAAATTTAGCTCAACATCTCACTGTAATACCAGTGCTGCTTACGGCACTTAGGTACCATCATTTAGTGTTAGTCGTCGGAAGAAGAGGATGCTCCGCGTCGGATGTCTTGAAGATGGACTCGCTCCGCATGGATGAAGATAGAAGATGCCGCCTGGATGAAGACTTCTGCCCGTCTGGAGGACCTCTTCTGCCCGGATAGGATGAAGAGTTCGGACCATCTGGAGGACCACTTCTGCCCGGTTGGGTGAAGACGTCTCAAGGTAGGGTGATCTTCAAGGGGGTAGTGTTAGGTTTTATTAAGGGGGGATTGGGTGGGTTTTAGAGTAGGGTTGGGTGTGTGGGTGGTGGGTTGTAATGTTGGGGGGGGGTATTGTCATCTTTTTTTTTTTACAGGTAAAAGAGCTGATTACTTTGGGGCAATGCCCCGCAAAAAGCCCTTTTAAGGGCTATTTGTAATTTAGTATAGGGTAGGGATTTTTATTATTTTGGGGGGCTTTTTATTTTATTAGGGGGATTAGATTAGGTCTAATTAGTTTTAAAAAATTGTAATTATTTTATTTTTTTCTGTAATTTAGTGTTTGTTTTTTTTGTAATTTAGTTTATTTAATTTAATTGTAGTTAATTTAGGTAATTTATTTAATGATAGTGTAGTGTTAGGTGTAATTGTAACTTAGGTTAGGATTTATTTTGCAGGTATATTTGTATTTATTTTAACTAGGAAGTTATTAAATAGTTAATAACTATGTAATAACTATTCTACCTAGTTAAAATAAATACAAAGTTGCCTGTAAAATAAACCCTAAACTACATACAATGTAACTATTAGTTATATTGTAGCTAGCTTAGGGTTTATTTTATCGGTAAGTATTTAGTTTTAAATAGGAATAATTTAGTGAATTGTAGTAATTTTATTTAGATTATTTTAAATTATATTTAAGTTAAGGGGGTGTTAGGGTTAGGGTTAGACTCAGGTTTAGGGGTAATACATTTAATGTAGTTGTGGCAACAATTGGGGGCGGCAGATTAGGGGTTAATAAATGTAGGTAGGTGTCGGCGATGTTAGGGATGGCAGATTAGGGGTTAATAAAATTTAACTAGTATTTGCGAGGCGGGAGTGCGGCGGTTTAGGAGTTAATATATTTATTGAAGTGGCGGCGATGTCCGGTCTGCAGATTAGGGGTTAAAAATGTATTTAAGTGTTTGCAATGTATGGGAGGGGGCTCGGTTTAGGGGTTAATAGGTAGTTTATGGGAGTTAGTGTACTTTTTAGCACTTTAGTTAAGAGATTTATGTTACAGCGTTAGCCCATAAAACTCTTAACCACTAACTTTTAAATGCGGTAGGAGTCTTGACAGGAGAGGGTCTACCGCTCACTTTTTCCAAGACTCGTAATACCGGCATTAGGCAAATACCATTAAAAAGATAGGATACGCAATTTACGTAAGTGGATTTGTGGTATGCTCGAGTTGCGGAAAAAAAGTGAGCGGTACACCTGTACCTGCCAGACTCGTAATACCAGTGGGCGTTAAAAAGCAGCGTTGGGACCCACTCAACATTGCTTTTTAAGGGTAACGCAAGACTCGTAATCTAGGAGAATGTTTGATAATAGCCTATACCTAGGTATAGAAACTCCAGTATAGGTAGGGATACTACAGGCTAAATCAGCTATTTAAAATGCCAATATAAAGGCTAAGTAGCTATTTGGAAACAATTTAATACACTCTAGCAGGTTAAATTGATAATTGGGAACAAATTAAAATAGAGAAAATTTTGGGGTTAACTGTACCTTTAAGTTTTTTGGAGGGGTAAATGTAATCTTCCTGTGCGTACCCACTGCCAGCTTAGTGTGAATACCCACTGCTCATGGATATGATCCCCTGGGCACATGTCAAATTTCAGCAGGTATCTCCTGATGATGTTCCAGGGGTCTACCTGTTTCCTAGCAGCATCATTGGAATGATGTGCACATCCTACTTGCATTTTAGCAGTAACACATTGCAGCCAGTATTGTATGAGTATGCACTACACCTTAAAAGAGATGAGTGTTCCCGGAACCTTCTGAAATAGAATTATATGAGTATTAACTTTATAGGTAAGTAGTGCTCTCTGTATTCTACAAGTTGCTTCTTTGTTCATTAAGGCCTCGATTATGAATGGCACAATGTTGGCCCGAGCTGTATCGGATTTTCTCAGCTTTTGCTTTAGTAGTTGAAAGTAAACGCGTTCACTTGAGCGCAATCAAATTTAACACACGTCAGGTGTGAAATATTGGAATCTAATATATTCATAATTCATGTGGGGTTTAGAGCACTTGAATAAATGCAATCAAGTTAGCGTCCGAGTATGGGTAGTAGTTTAACAGTTTGCGTGCTCCGTTGAAGTCTATGGGATCCATTTATTAATGTCTGCTGCACATCGATAAATGCCGACAGCATACGCTGTCGGCTATTATCATTGCACCAGCAGTTATTGTGAACTGCTGATGCAATACCACCCTCTGCAGATTCACGGCCGCTAGCAAGGGGTGTCAATCAGCCCAATCGTATTCAGAGGTGGCGGACGAGTTAAGGAGCAGTGGTCTTAACTTCCGCTTCAGCCGGAACTGAAGCGGTGTGGTTCGGAGGCAGCATCCGCTGCTTCATAAATAGACCCCCTATGGGGGAATACATTAACGCAATTGCGACTTTGCAAAATTAATTTTTTGCATGTGTCGGGTTCCGCTTGTGTGCAAACTTTTTCTTGCAACTCATAATACGAGCGCAACAAGATGCATGCAAAAAGCCGTCTAGTGAAGTTAATGCGCGAGCAGGAGCACAAAATAGTGATTCACTAGTAATCTAGCTTTATTTATTTAGCATTAAAGGGACATAATACTCATATGCTAAATCACTTGAAACTGATGCAGTATAACTGTAAAAAGCTTACAGGACAATATCACCTGAGCATCTTTATGTAAAAAAGGAAGATATTTTACCTCACAATTTCCTCAGCTCAGCAGAGTAAGTTCTGTGTAAAAAGTTATACTCAGTTGCAGCCTAGCTGCAGGTAAAAAAAATAAAAAAAATGAAGAAATGAACAGCAGCCAATCAGCATCAACAGTGCTGAGGTCATGAACTCTTTTACTGTGATCTCATGAGATTTCACTTAACTCTCATGAGATTTCATTGTAAACTTCCTTACACTGAATAGGGAAATAAGATGAGTATGCACGTAAGCTTGATCCTTCCACTATCCCAGGACAGACATACTGATTTGCTGCTTAGAAGTAATTTACAATGGGATGTGGCTACTGAGAAACTTTTGAGGTAAAATATAAATTCTTTTTTACATAGAGATGTTCAGGTGATATTTTCTAGTCAGCTTTTTACAGCTATACTGCATCACTTTCAAGTGTTTAAACATTTGGGTATTATGGCCCTTTAACCTATGAATAGTTTCATCATTATGTGTGCACTCTCTTCTTCCTGACAGTGTTCTCTGGTTCCATGTGAGTGTTTTGTGCTTTCTAACACCAATATGTGGGTAATTTATTAGAAAACTGAGATTGTTATGTTTATATCTACTTGCTGATATTGTTATGTGGTTAGACTACTCACTGGCAGTATTAGATTGCAATACTCCACTTTTGTGAGTACCATTTGCTGTCTATCTCAGTTATATTACTACTCAACTCCACAGCAATATCATTTTGTCGCTACTCTTGTTCCTGTTAAAACTACATTGACACTGTCTTCTCTGTAATATTGTGATTTTACTGCTAGGTCGCAATTCTTTGTGGTTTGGGGTCAGTTACTGGTCAGTGTAATGTCATACATGAAGATAAATACAATGCAAAACTATTTACAAAAATTGCAAAGAGAAACCCTAAAAATGAAAGAGCTTGATGAACATAAGTGAGTTTGTGGGTAATGCTGTTTCTTTAAAGGGATATAAAACCCAATATTTTTCTTTCATGATTCAGATAGAGATGCAATTTTAAGCAACTTTCTAGTTTACTTCTATTATCAACTTTTTTTGTTCTCTTGGTATCTTTATTTGAAAAGGAGGAATGTAAGCTTAGGAGCCGGCCCGTTTTTGGTTCAGCACCTGGGTAGTGCTTGATGATCACCAATCAGTAAGCGCTTCCCAGGGTTCTGATCCAAAAATCATGAAAGAAAAAATGTGGGTTTCATTTCCCTTTAACCCTCTTATGTGGGTGCTCTTTTTTTATAGCAGTGTCATCTATTCCTTGACACCATTAGCTGTATATGTACTATGTATTACTTTATGCTCTATGGCAGAACTGTGTAAGTACTCTCAGCTTCCTAACATTAGAAAGTAGGATTATGTTGGAACTGAAATCCATGTTCCTCTCCACCAATCCGTAGGTACCGTCTCTTCCCTCTAGCACTAATATATGGGCACTTATTAGGTCACTGTCAGGTTGTTACTAAAAATAAAGATATTATGTTATTGTTGTCTGCTCTGTGGCCATATGATTTGTGTACTCTGCGACATGACAATGTATTTGTGTTCTCTTTTCCCTATGGCCCTGTTGTGGAAAAGATCTTTGAAATTAGGCTTCTGCTTTACCCTCATTGAGAAGCATGCAAGGTATATTGCAGCAGCAGAATCATAATTCTGTATCTTGTGTAAAACCTGTATCTGCCCTGGCATGATGATAAGCTCAAGCCACAAAGCTGTAGTTAAGTCAGTGCTATCTGATGGAATGTGTGCTTCATAGTAAAATTGTGTGTATTTACAATTTTGCCAACATTATATGGGTGCTCTCTGCTGTATGGCAGCATAATATGGGTACACTGCTCCATTACATATCAATTGGTCGATATGATACAGAAAACAATGATTCAAGACACTAGAAATGGGAGACCCAGTCCCAGAGAGTTTATAGTCTATGGATGATTGAGGATACCTCTAAGGTGTCAAGCTTTTACTCTTATCAGAATTTCTGGATTATTTAGAGAAATGCTTAGTACTAATTTACATGGCAACCTGTATCATATCACTGTCCCAGTCTGTGATGCTCTAATGTTTTTACAGTTATATTTAGCGTCCACCTGCTTGTTCAGGGCTGTGGTTTCAAAGGTTTTCCTCCAGCAGTGTGGAGGTTAAAAGGTTGTAGATACATAGTTTGCCCTGGGAGGGGGTGTAATGGTTAAGTGTTGTATCAGCTGTCCTGCCTGATTCCTCTCATTTTATACAGTTCTCTGTTTGATGTTTGAATACTCTGGGGACTCCTCCCTCCCTCCCCCACCTTTCTCCTGTATCGACTCTCTCTCTCTGTGTTTCTCCCCCCTTCCCTTACACATCCCTCCCCCTTTAATTCCACTCTCTAACACACAGGCTCCTTCCCTGTCCAATCTGTGTAAGCACGCGGAAGCCAGCAGCAGCAGCATCAGCAGCATAGCATAGTATCGTGTTGTTCATGTACAGTGGTGGCACGGGGTGGGTGAAAGAGAAGGGGACAGTAAGAGAGACCTTAACAAGTGTAGCCTAGAAGGGGGGCGATTTGTAAAAGAGAGACAAGAGGAGGGAGGAGGAGAGGCAGACAGGGAGACACGAGGGAGAGACCAGTGTGTCTGCAAGAGGAGGAAAATTTGACTTGTGAAGAGAAGATCCGCTTGCCTGACCTAGCAGTACATGCTGTGCTCTATGGCTAATTCCGGCTGCCTCTTGCTCTCGAGCGCTGCTATGATTCCCCACTCCATCTCTGGTCCTCCAGCATTCTTGTACCTCCAACAGGTAAGACCACCCAACTTATTTATATGCCTTCTTATTATGAGCTAGAGTGTCCCGTATGCATATATCCCTGGCACTAGTATTGGGGATGTTCAGGTCAGTATACGAATGTTAAGATTAATATGTTTATCCTCAAGACATAGTGGTCTTAGCCTAGTGATGTGCTTATCTCTGACAGGTGTGGTAACTTTATCTGTTGTAGGTGGTGTCACTGCCCCAGCTACTGAGCCATTGCTGTTGAATTAAGTCAGATGAGGAGAAGATGGCAGTGGGCAGCCACCACCAGAGTACAAACAGCAACAAATGGTCCTGTCTCTGGTTTACAAGTGATGCCAGCAACAAACTTTTGAGCTGTATGAAAATGCAAACAAATAAGTTTGTTTTTCAAACAGCATGTTGTATGATTGCTTCTGCGTCAGCTAGTCCATGTCATAATGTGTTGCAATATCTTAATTCATTGCAGTACAGAGAGCTGGCATTGTCAAGAGGCACTCCGGAGAGTTTCTGTAACACTGCCATATAAAATCAACACTATGTAAATCCTGTTGCATCTTTTGTGATATAATTGCTAAAACCATTTAAAAAATAGTAAGAAGAGCTAGTATTGAGGAAACCTCTATATTATATTTTGTACTGCAATATATTGTGATATCTCACAATACACTAATGCAAATGTTATGATATATTTCAACTCTACTTGTGCATGTTTAAATATTGCAGTACACGGCAACACCATGATGAATCAAAATGCACTGAAAATTGTTGTAATATTTACTGCAGTATCTTTGCGGTAGCCAGTAGCATCAAGCTCAAGAAACCCCAGAATATATTGTAAGTTTGATAGATATATAATTAAAAGGTGTTTGGATTAATAGCTTGCTTTGTGACTGCAACCTGCTGTGCAAGCAGTAATTGTACTCAACTTCATGTATATCAGTCTAAAAAGTAAAGACTGATGTTCATGAGCAATGACCCACCTTTATACCATACCTCTAGCAAAAGGCCTGTTCTCTGCCAGCAATGAGTGCTCAGCCCCTCACCAAAAAGGCAAATAGTCTTGCAGCTTGTCTGTTAGGTTAATGGGTTGGTACATGGCCATTATGGCAATGTTCTGGAATCTGGGCCAGTATTTGGTTTATTAGAGCAGAGATGTTTGAGACTACAATCTAATCTGCCAGAGCAAGAGGCTGGTATTTTTCCAGGATATGAGGCTATAGTCTTCACTTTTAGAATAGAGGACTTGTATGTGTGTATGGGTATTTATATATATATATATATATATATATATATATATATATATATATATATATATATATATATATATATATCGTAGGAATGTTTACTTTCAATTTATGATATTGGTCTGTCAGGGCAGTTTAACTGAAACTCTTACTGTGCACTATGGGACTGTAAATTAGTTTCACAGACTATGGGACCACAGTTTTCTCTACCATGATATAGGAATATTAATGTTACTGTCCATGTAGTAGACTGGAATGAAGTCTCTCTTTGATCTGTGGGGTGAAAACTGGTGTCTTGTCTGTTAGTTCAGTGGGACTTGGGTGTTGTTATTGCAAGGGGCTGGTATCTTGTCTTTTATAGTAGTGGGTGACAGCTAAGACCTAGGCTGTTGAAGCAAGATAACTTAATACTATTTGTTAAAGCATGTTACTATCATTCTGTCTGTCATTTCCGTTAAGGCAGTGATTTGAGATCATTTTTAGAAAGATGTACTGACATTGTTTTTTAGCGCAAGAGGGTGATTTCATTGTTATCAAGGTATGCAGCTGAGAAATGGGCCTTAAAGCTGGAATTTGGGCAATCAGGGGCTGCTTTCTTGGTTATCATACCAGGCCATGTGTCTGGAATCTTTACCACTAGGGCATATACCATCTGGAGTTTCAAGGCTTGAGACGCGGTTATGGGATATCAGGGCAAAATTTTGGCATTGGTGCCATTGCGGAATTGGGCACCAATCTAGGATACAAACCTGGGATCTAGGCCTTTAGGGAAAGAGACTTACATTTCTTAAGAGTGGCCTGAGATGAGATAACTTGAACCACACCTTTTCTGTCAGAATACCAGTGCAGTGTTTTGGCCACGTAATGGATTCTATTAGGCACATAAGTATTGGAAGTCAGGCCTCACTTCACACTGTAATTGTGTCCAGCTACTAGCAGGGGACAGTGATCTGGTCTTGAGCTGAGAAAGTGTTTTAGGCCTTGTATCTCCTATTAGCTGGATGTAATCTTGGCCTCTTATGGTTCAGGACCATGGAGAGGGGTGTAAATGGGTAGCAAATGTATCTATTGACAGGGAATGTCTACATGCTGTCTTATAGCAGGTTATCAGTATTTTACATCTCTCATCAGTAGACAAGTATCTACCTCATGGCAGGGGATTGGTATTTATCTTCTGTCATAACAGTGAAATAATATCTAGCTTTTCTTGTGACAAGTCCTTTTAATCTTGTATCTCGC